>NC_040882.2:8358663-8510387 GCF_900634795.4 Betta splendens | reverse complement strand
ACCCCGCACATTTTTGAGCGCTACCCCTGCCATTACTATGTAATGACTCGGGGCGCAGACAGCCGCTTCGCAGAGCCACCTCTCCTGCGCCGCGACTAAATGCGAGCTTTTACATGCGCCGGATTCCGTCGAGGTTGCGCTCCGGCCGGCACAGTGCGCTTCTTTTTTTTTTTTTTTTCATACGTGCAACACTTGATGTTCCAGGCGCCGTTTAAAAAACAGCAACGTGTAGTAACTGTTGCTCGGATCAGCGATGTGCGTCAACACATGTAGCAGCTGGGTCACATGAGCGTGTGCGCTGTAATTAATGACAGGGAGCTAAATATGCGTTCAGTCACATCTGTTTAATGACTAAAACTACCATCTCTGTTAATGGACAATCAATCATCTACTTATCATGTGCTCTGTTAATACTGCAACTGGTTTTACTACAAGTCAAAACATCTGTATGGTGCAAAACATATATAGAGATGCATCATGGGAAATGTAGGTTTCACATATTTCACTCAGCAGAACCTGCTTTGATTTGGTTTATCCTTTCGATCCATCTCCTATGGAGCAATTAGCTTTGTCAGTACGTGTGAATAAGTAGTTTAATAGATAGATTTGGCTCCAGATGTTTTCGCCTCTGAGCAGGTGGATCGTGGCCCATGAGCAGCTTTCCTGAGGCGCATTCATCGCTTGTTACCGCCGTTACTGTATCGCGCTCATCTCCTCTCGTGAACCTAGTTATTATCACCAGCTCGCTGTTCAAACCGAGCGTTCCGACCTCGACCGTGAGGCTTTTAGGGCCAGTGGAGCTTAGCGCGCGTCCGTTTGCTCTGTCTGCTCTGATCCGAACCGCGATCGACTGGTTGAAGCGGAAGAAGCAGCTACTGTCTCTGCTTCCGCCTTTGTCTTTGTCACGTTACAATTTAAACAATCATTTTACTGCCGGGGAAAAAAGGGGTCTATTTCTGCCCGTAAAGTCAGTCATGTGGTTGTGAGTGGCAGCACCGAGCCTCCGTGGGCTCACAGACTCCTGTCGGCAGCCTCCTGCAGGGCGCAGGTTATTTCTGTGGCTCCCTCTGCACAGGTGGCTCCGCAATTAAAAGAAGCCCCCGTCCCATCGCGCTCTAATTGAGCCTCCACCTTCCTCGCGGAGCCCCCGTCGTCATCCTCACCTGTTGCCTCAGCGTCCTCCTCCCCCCTTCGAGCCCCTTCGAGCCCCTTCGAGCCCCTTCGAGCCCCGCGTGCCCGTGTTTGCTGACCTTTGGCCGGGGCGCCGCCGCTACAGTCGACCTGGTGACGCCGGCGTCTCCGCCTCGCGCTCAGGACGGATTTAGATCACTATTTATAACCCCCAGCGCGGGTTTTTCCACCTTCTCCTCATTTCAAATCGCTCGACAGTTCGAACGGAACCTTTTTCTCTTTCTTGGTCGCGGTCCCTGTCACGCTGAACGCGCTGAACACGAGCTGCTCACCACATTTGTGATTTCTTCATGACTCGAAGCTGCCCACTCTGCAGCTGAACCACAGGGAGACGGTGGAAGCGGCCGCCGTCGGAGTCCACGAGTCACAGGTGCTCGGAGCTTTCGCTGCCCTCCTCCAGACATTACCCCCCCACCCCCCGAAGAAGTCTACTCTAGGTTAGTCTGAAATGTGGGTTTTATTCTTAAATGGCCCCACTGCATGTGTAGGTGTGCGCACACATGCACACAATTGATGCGTAGGGGTGTGGAGTGGTCAACTGATGAGGCACTGTGGAGGATGAGAGCTTTGGAGAGTGGTGTGTGGGTTGGAAGCCTCCTCTCCTCGCGGTAAAACACACACACACACACACACACACACACACGCACATACAAAGCTGGGGGAGGTGGAGGCAGCAGAGCTCGCTTCACCGGCTGTCCATTGATCAGTGGAGAGGTTGGTAGACTTAAAAGATCAGTGTGGAGACTGGTGGAGAGCAGAGAGAGGGTTGGAGAGGAGGATACTGGGGGTTCTGTAGGATATGGCAAACACAGGCAGCCAGGGATAAGAAGAGGGGAGGTTAGAGAGAGAGAGGGAGAGCTAGAGAGAGAGAGAAAGTGTGTGATGAGATAGAGATTAGAGCAATGGAGAGATAAGGAGGCAAATCACAGCTGCTGGGTTTTACAGTCTGGATGAAGCCTGCTGGTAAGCACTTGATGTCTCTGTGTTTCTGCATGCAACGTATGTGCACATACTACCCGGGTGGGTGCCCATTTGTATGCCTGCCTGTGTCTCGTGCAGCCCATGCTTGCTTCGGTGTTGAGCCACTGCAGAAGGAGAGGGAGGGGGGGGGGAGAAAGGAAGAAAGAAAGCGAGCGAGCGATGCCAGCCGTTTGTCTCCACGGTGCAGCAGGCGGCGGCGGCGGCGCGAGGAGCACGAATCTTCCAGACTTCCTCCCACTGCAGACAAAAAACACTCTGTTGTTATCTGCTCAATTAAAAACAGCGGCGCGCTCCGAGCTGCCGCCGCCGCTGCTGCTGCAGGGTTCTTTTCAGGTGTTAGGGTGGGAAAATCACACGCGCACACAGACTCGCTTGTGTTTTCAAGTTGTCGCCTGCGAGGAAAAGGAAGAGTGATACTCCCCAGATGCGGCTGTGTGTGTGTGTGTGTGTGTGTGTGTGTGTGTGTGTCTGCGTTCAGGCTAATGTGGTGTGATGCAGGACCGCTTCGCATTGTTGTGTTACGTCCACATGTGATGAACAAATAACTATGTGGAGCCTCACACACTCTTTGCACTGCAGACTATTTTTGATAGTGAATATGAACCAGAGCACTACCTGTGCCTCTTTCGCTCACTGACTACCGCTAGTGTTGGTGCAGTGGCTTTTATAACACATGAACACGTGCATCACGATGCAAACTACCACTAAAAATCCCGTTTCATATGTTTTTTAACGCGTTTCGTCCCCTTAATTGGCATAACCGTTAAAAAAAGTCGTATGCGCCGATCAGAAATGCAGCACTGTGCTCATATGAACCTTTAAACCCACTGGCGTTCATATCAGACCGATCACGCAAAAACGCGTGAACTTTGTGCTCCTAATTGATCCCACTGCTGCTGCACGTATATCTGATTTACAGCCGCCTGAGTTGAGTCTGTTAAACGCAGGGATTTCCCCCCTTTTCTTATTTTAATGAACTGCCATTGATTTTACGCACCGTTGCCTCCGAGCTCTATCCCCGCAGCCACTTGTGGCTCGTTGCACTAAACTTATCAGTTCCCCTTTTTTTTTTTTTTTTTTTTTTTTCATGCTACGCCGTGGCCCCCCAGAGGTCCCCGGACCCCCAGTTTGTGCACCAGCGAGGCAGGCAGCAGTTGAAGAATCCCCCTTATGATATAGAGTCAACACGCGTTGACGTGTCGCGCTGCGCTTCCGACCGCTAGTATCGGTATGCGTCTCGTGCGCGGCGCTCTCGTGGGGACATGCGGCCAGCGGAGCGGACGCAGCCACGGTAAGTGGAGCTACTTTTCACGCGGCGCCTCGTTTTCCCGTGAGGCTTTAACTAACTTTTATCCAGCCTTGACGTGTCCTCCGTGTCGTTTTGGGAGACGGGGAAGTTGAACTCAGTTTTTTTTTTTTTTTTTTACTCGATCGTCGGCACCGTTCGCCGCCGATCGCCAGCGTTCCACGCAGCTTGCGCAACGCGGCGTGTGATCGGGCTGAGAAAGCGTCAAAAACCCCCGGTGCTGCGTTTACTCGGCACCAGTTGCGTTTCCGATCACTCACTTTTGCAACGGTCGTCTCGTCACATCGGTTATGCGGTGCTTGGGCCATGCGGGGCTTCTCCGGGGAGCACATTTCAGCCTCTCCCCTTGGCAGCTAAAGGTGAACATTCACGCACCACAGTGGCTTTGCCTTTTTTTAAACAAACACGTATCCGCGGTGCCGTTGAGCAACCACTTGGGGTTTTTCCCCCTTATTTTCCAACTTAAATTTCGTTACTTTGAGTGTGCTGCTCGGTCCCGTGTGTGGTGCGGAGGGGAGGGGAGGGGTGTGTGGGGGGGGGGGCAATGCGCAAAGTGTGTGGTCTCCAAGCTCTCCACCCCCGCAGAGACGCGCAGTTTGCACGCACGCACACAGGCGCGCGCGCGCGCACGTGCGCACACACAAGCTCCGACTGTCACGGCCGGGCATGGACGTCTCCGGGTCTCAGGAATGCGCCCAGCGTTCTCTCTGTATTTTTCACATTAAGAGCAGTTTGGGAACCGCTCTGAAAGCCGCTCTCTGAACCGCTGCCGCGGGCGTCAAGCGGGCGGCGACGAACGGCTCACTTCCGGTTGCACGTTTCAAAGTAAGGGTCGCGCAGCTTTGCATGAGCTCCGCAAAGGAAGACATCGAATTTGTTTTAAATATTTTCATTTAAATTTTCTCAGATATTATTTGACTAAAAGGGTTATCGCATGTTGGAGCCCAAATGAATGACACATTGACCAAAATCTTAGAAGACGAGACTCCAGTTACTTTATTTTGAATGCATAAGCCCCCTCAGCTTCCGGTTTGGTCCCCTACTAACTAGACCCCGCAGAGGGAGGAGGAGGGGGTAGCCCCTGCCTGGAGAGGAGAGAGGGGGAAATTCTTGTGTTTGTGGTATGCGATTACCCAGCGGAGAACCCATGACTGAAGGGGTGGAGAGTGGAGGAGGGTTGAGTTTAGGATACATTCCTCCCCTTCCTCTTTAAGTTAACCACATTATTCAGGCTGCTGACATGTTGCCTCCTCACATGACACCCATAAGTTTTCAGCTCATGAATTGCTTGGCGAAGTGATCAGTTGCCTTGGCACCAACAAGTATGACAGATCCAGAGCAGTTTGTTGTGCTTTACGTCATTGTGTGATATATTTATGTGGTTTTTCTGTTGGGGGGGGGGTATTGAAATTTATTATTTTTATGATTATTTATTATGAATAATCATCACCATCTTTTTGATTTTGGTTTGGACTTTTTCATTGACTGATAATTGCAACAACGTCATCCACTAATATGTCCTCAAACACATATGTCAAGCTTAAACAAAAAAACAAAAAAAAACTAGAGCCGGTATAATCACTAATAAAACCGACAGAAAATCTGCAGAATGGGATAAAAAAAAGTAAAGTATGAAATAACAACCTTTTCCTGCTTTCTGCGCCAATGCACCCTCGCCTTTGCAGCAAAAATAATAAAATGCTAACTCCCTCCTTCCTCTCTCCTCACGCTACTAATAATTCAGATGCCTTCCTTTAAAATCACTGCATCATTTCTCTCGTTTCCTCCTGAAATTCGTCTGGCCGTTATTACCTGCCTGTGAACCTTCAGGTGGTCTCGCCCTTGCAAACACACAAGCTCGGCTTTAACTTTAGAAACGCAGCGACATTACATCTGACATATTAAATGGGCCTCGCTGGATTTGCATAAAACCGGCGGAGCTCTGTCTCTTCCTCAGCATCCCTGTCAAAACCATAATCGCCCACTCGCTAACGACAATTACTATAATGGACTGATTGTTGGATTATACCACCAAAGTGGTTTTAGCACACATCTGCATAATTGTTCTTAGCATATACGCGCCTGTGGGCTCCTGGCTGCCATTAGCTGCTGCCGGCGAGCACAGACTGATTGAGGAGTCCTTCGATGCTCGAAGAACAACGGCAAATTGTGTGCCAACTGTGTGGGTGTTGTAAGTGCACAGAGGCTGTGCTGGCTGGAAATGCACTAAACACTGTGTTATTAATGATTATTTTAGATTGATTTGGTGTTAAGTGATGTAGGAGACAGCAGCTTTACCTCTTAGGGTCAACCCGAGGGCCCCAGAGCAAAGGTTAGAGCCTGGAACCGGCAGCTGCTCTGCACGAACGGGCAGAAACGGATGAATTTAAAGCAGGTTATTTGCGAAGCGGCATCATGGCGTTATACAAGTAATGCTCTGTGAATTAATGCAAGCAACACAAGAGCCGTTCGGCGACAAGACGCCAGAGCTGCCGGATTTCTTCAGTTTCAAGTGGGACAGCACCTCCCTGCTTAGAAACTTCATAATAATGATAATAATAGTGAGTTGGGTCCTATTTTTTACCTTTTAATTATTTATTAACATATTAAACATATGGGGGGGATGTGGATCCAATGATTTTAAAAGTGTGAGAGAGAGCCACTCGCTTCTTTGTTCAAAATCTGAAATGCAAAATTAAGATGCATTCGGTGTCCAACTTTTGTAAAAAAAAAAAAAAAAGAAGAATCTGACGAGTGTCACGTGACTAACAGATGGACGGACACATCCGTGGTACAAGGGGGACTTCAGCAGCGTGAGCCGGGCCAACAGCTGAACCCAGCTTTCCAGTTACAGTCCCTGTTGAAACATGCAGCGGGGCTCTGGGGGTGGAGGGGTGGAGGGGGGGGGGGGCGGCGCTCCGTCTCCTCCTCACAATTTCTTCTCGGGATTGAGCTGTGTAACTTTGAGCCGACGCGGGGGAAAGTCACTCCCGGTGTGCGCCGCTACCTGAGACCCCCCCCCCATCGCCTCGCTCCCCTCCCGCCGCCCATCTCTTGAACGCCGGCCAACATCCATCCCACACACAAAATCATGTTCCCTCGCACTCGCCGCTTTTCTCTGAACAGCCCTCTGTGCTAATTACCCTCCGTTTCCATGGTAATGGGTAGCACCTCGTTCCCTCGCGCGCGCTCGCTCGCTCGCACGCGCTCTCTCTCTTTTTGTTATCGTGGCCAGCCCATCGCAAACATGCCTCGCGTCGCGTCGTCCCACTGAAGCAACACTTCATGTTGAGTGGATCGCGCGCGTCTCCTAGTACGAAGTTGAGCGGCATCCAGCATTCAGCCCGTGTGTAGAAAAATCCTTGTCTTCTACGGGAAACAATCCATGTGCACGAAGTATCACCAATCTGTGATTTAATGAGCTGCCCAGGATTTATTTCCTTACAAAGCATTGTTCTTCTTGCTGATTTTATCTATAGGTAAACAATGAAATAACAAGATCAACACAAATTTTGTTGCTTTCAATCCATTTTAAAAGTGGTAAATGCCCTAAAAGGCTTTTATTATCGTTCTTCATTCTGAATGAATGGAGTTTATAAATGAATTATCTTTTATTTGTTTACTTAGTTATGAATATAAACATACAGTTAAACTCTTGAAACTAAGTGTCAGAGGTTTATAAACCTTGTTTGTGTTTTCTACACAAACAAGTCGCCGTGATTTATTGTCTCTCCTTCTCAGCGCTGTACCACAGCAGAATAGATGAACTAATAATATTACAATAAATTATTATTAATTGAGCAGTGGTGGGCATCATTATTCATGGAGGACAAGGGCTCTTTGAACTTTTATGAATGGGTTCTCTCCCTCTCAGCCATAAGCTCTGGATAACCGTTAACATCTCAACAGGTCCAGAAAGTAGCAGGGGTGGTAATAAAAGGGAACAAACAACAGCGAGATGGATTAAACCAGTGTGTGAATGCATTTAAGTCAAGCCCAGGAGAAAAAAAAGGGACGGAGGCTCGAGTGAGCAATAGCCCAGGAGCGTGGCCCTCGCTTCATTACTCATTAAACACGCAGGAATGTGCTCTCCCTGTGTCGGACTGAATGGAGCCACAAACATTAAAAACTTCCAATTTAGGAGACAATTCTGCTCATTTGAGGACACAAATGTAAAAGCGCACAATAAAAAATAGTGTAAGGCAAACCCATAAAGTTGAAAAGCGAAAATGACGTTTTATTTTGAAGCCGGATGACAACGTGGGCTCGCCCCATTTCCTTGCACGTGCCTTAATACCACATTATCCTCAATGACCCTGGGTTTTATGAATGGGCAGCAGGAAGCTCCACCATTGGCTGGAGGTGACAGCCAATCAGGGGAGGACGGTTTGCAACGGGGTGGGAGTGGATGAATGGATGTGCGGGACATTTTTAGAGGTCAGGGTGCATGTGTGTGTGTGTGTGTGTGTGTGTGTGTGTGTGTGTGTGCGCGCACGTGCGCCTCGGCCTCGCACACTGACCCGCTTGGTTTACTGCAGGCATCTATACATAGCTGTGGGAAACACGGGCAGACAATCGGACCAGTTAAAATTAGCAGTCAGGGCCACCTGCCTCTGACAAAGGCGTAAACGGGGGAGCAGGCAGCGGACGAGATGGAGGGAACAGGACGGAAGGAAGGGGGGAAAGAAAGGGGGATGGAGAGGAGGGAGGCGCGTTGATCACTTTGCCGGTTTAACTCCTCCATTTTTTTTCCACCCCACCGCGACACAGTGAGACATTGTTAGGAGGTGTGGGTCTGAAGGACGGGGGGTGGGGGTCGGTTGGTGGTCCGGGCCGAGCAGAGTTCACATACCTCCGCGCTGGATCGCAGCCAGATTTCACGGAGGCCATAGGTGGAATGCACAGGGCGACGCCGCCGTTCCCGGGGTTGTGGCGCGAACACGTGCGGCGTCCATTACGGCGCGTCACGTGGAGGAAACGCGAGCGGATGACCCTTCGCTTCCAGCGTTTTCAAAGCAATGGAAAAACCCTTCTGCCACCTGCGCTCCCTCCTCCTCCTCCTCCCCCCTTCCCCCCCGTTTCGTAACATGTAACTCCATTGTCGCTGTATCACAAAACTCAAGCTTCCTGCCTTTGTCGGTTGAGACAGCCAACAGGAAGTGTTCATCTCCTTAACTGACATGCACATTAAAAAACTGGTATCTTGTTTCCTAGAATCACGATTTTTCAGCCCACACTTGTTCCTGTGTGTGTGTGTGTGTGTGTGTGTGTGTGTGTGTGTGTGTGTGTGTGTGTGTGTGTGTGTGTGTGTGTGTGTGTGTGTGTGTGTGTGTGTGTGTCCAACAAAGTAAGACTTGGTGGGTGGGGAGTCAGAATGCTTTCAGAGAGGCAATTTGCAACAGCACAATCCACTTCTTATTATTGTTGCTTTTATAATGCGTTCAGATATTGAATATAAAACTCTGGACGCCTTATTTCCCGCTGGGTTTTTCCTGGGTTTTCGCGATCTCTCCCGTGCGATTAAAGCACTTCTGATTCCGCTTTCGTCTTTCTCTTCCAGGACTGACGAGATGTCGAAGCAGCAGATCGGCGCCCTGGCGAAGGGGGTGGAAAACTTCTCGAGCGTCCATCTGCTGCAGTCAAAATGGACGCCGCAACAGCCCGCCTGAGGCGGCCATCTTGGTTTCAGCCTACGAGCGGAGGAACGCTTCGGTGCCGGAAGGCAGAGAAGGAGCCCAAGAGGAAAATGGCAGTTTTAGCTTGTTTGCACAAATGCACTTGAACCAGTAAATGTTCTTTTTAGTTTGCCAACTTTCTTTGTTTGATTGTTTTGGTGTCATTTCTGTACATTTTCCCCTGAGAAGCTAAGGGTAGCATAAACAATGACGCTGAAATAATTAAGCAAATCTAAAGCCATGCTACTAACAAGTCAAAAATATTTTACTAATTATAAATGTATATACACACACACACACACACACACACACACACACACACACACACACACACACACACAGGAGATGTACTCAGTAATGAGATTATTTTAAAGGCCTACACACCATAGTCCTGTGAACCATAAGTGTCTGCAAACAAGATTTAATTGCCATGGTGTTTTGAAAAATAAAAACTAAACTAAGCTAAATGAACTTAAGAAAACAAATTCAACATGGGCAGACAAAGATTCATAATTATTTATTTGACATTTACTAGGAGACTTTACAGAGTTCTCTATATATTAAGTTAAGTAAAAGTTGGCAGAGCATTTATGAGGGAAGGTGCGTATGGGGAAACAGCTTCTGTCTGAAGGTAGAAACTCTTTACTTTTCCTTTACATTTAAAAGGGCAATGTTAGTGTTTTAATGACATAGTGAAATGTTGTGGACTGTGATAACCTTCCTGTCCAAAGTTTGTTTGATTGTTTATGAACTATAATATATCAACAGTGCAAATTGCAACACAGCTAAAATTACATGGATCCTGCAAATTTGCCCTATTCTGTCAGTGTGATGTTTAGTGCCTCCTCCTCATTTCCTCTGCTGGAAGAGATGTGCGCGTCGGGCGGCCATTTTGGCTCCAAACTGGAGCAGTAGAACCACAGGGCACCCAGTGGTTGCTCAGTAGTCAGTGTAGATCCTGTGGGGCTGGCAGCAGCTACATCTGGCTACTGGGTCTCCGCTGGCAGCCGTGTTGCACAGGACAGATGACGACGATGATGAAATACAGGATTATTGCACGATTTAATTTTGTTAAATGTGTGTTCTCAAACAAAAAGGTTTGGATTTTTTTGGCATGAAATTAGTTACTGCCAGTGCTTTCAGTAGTTTGTTTCTTTGTGATCTTCACAATGCATTTTTAAAGCAACGAACCCTTTATGAAAGACAAGCTGAACTCATGTTTTGAGATACAGAGTAAGTCCTGGACCTGGCATACAGTGTAGGATTCTGTGTGTCAGTCTACAGCTACATTGTCTGCTGGGTTTCAGGTCTGTACTCGCACACGATTTGGAATGTGGAGTGTGCATTGTTCCTATTTCTGTAACTTGTCAAACAAATGAATGAGAAATCTGTAATGTCCGAGGAATGAAAACACGTGGCTACTTTGACAACTTTGTGTTTATTGACTCATCATAAAACATTCTTCAAACAATAAAACAATTTTAAATGTTCGTTTCTGTACAATGCTTGCTAAGCAATTTTATTTATATATAGAAAATGTAAAAGGAGTTGTGTTAAAATGACAAAACTCCTTCAAATTTAATGGCAGGTATTTTGGAAAAAATAACAGCATTCCATCAACAAATATTTTCAAGCAATAAATACGTATTTATAAATAGTGTAAATTTACATCAAGATTAGAAACATAACGAAACAAAAATCACAAATTAAACTTTATTCCATAAGTCTATGTGCAACCCATTTTCTTTGTGACTTGGCTAGTAATTTTTTTTGATTTTTCTTTTTACCTAAGAAACAAAATGTCATAGTTTTGAAAAGAACAAGACAAAGATAAAACATAAAAGCTGTAAAAAATAAAAACAAATCAACCAACTTTTCACATTACAAATTTTTTTGGGAGATTTTGCTGTCCAAAGAGTTCCTTAATTACTATCTACCATAGAAAAAGACCAGTTAGGCTAGTGCTCCTTAGACGGACTGAAAACTGAATAAAATCAGAGGGAAATCTATAAATCAAAGCCAACATTTCATCCTGTTCATCCAGGAGAGAGTAAAGAGAGGGATAGAGAGGGTGAAGTTTTTAAGTCAGTAGTCTTTTACAGGTGGTGTTGCCAGTTATGACAGTTAACAAGTATCTACAAAACATTTTTAATCAAGCACTGAAGAATCCCACTCCTCCCCTTCATCGCCCATTCCCAACCATTTGTGATTAAGTCCTCCATTACAACAGGGCTGAGCCATTGTCCCTAGAGGGGGGGTTGGGAGGGGGGAGAGGAGAGAGAAGAGAGACAAGTCCTGTTGGTGGGCTTGGTGGCGCCCCCATGTGGAAGGGCTGGACCCCAGCACTTCAAACAGGTTGCATAGACAGACGCACTCAGCCTCCAGCCGTCGCTATGGAGACCAGCCATACAGGGTGATGATGAGAGTGGGGAGACGGCCTTGGCTTTCCTGAATATCAGAAATGGTCCGTGTATGTAGATGTTCGTGTTTTCTTCTTCCCCAACCTTCCCCATCTTAATACGAGTTCTGTGAATGGGCATCATGGCTCCAAAGCAGAAGAAAAAAAAAAAAGAGAGAGAGAAAAAAAAGGAGAAATGTCACCTAATGTCAAGATGAAGATGAATGAAGAGGAGGGGCCTGAAGGAGGAAGACAAAAGAGTTCTTTATTACAGATTTAAAAACAAAGCTGTCTGATCTGAGGAATTTTATTTCAGTGTTACAAGTGTATACAAGTATCTATTTTCTATGACTTACTAATGTGAACTGGTCGTAGACCTGCATCAGGTCATCCATCCTGTGCTGTTCCAGCACTACGAAGTCGTCCAGCGTAGCACTGCCTTTTCTCGCACAGTCCTGACAGTGGACCACATACTGCTTCTTGGACAGAAGTTCACGACGTACAAACAGCAGGTTGAACACCTCCACCTGCAAAATACACAAAGTAAATGACACCCAACAGCAAAGACAGCCTGCAGTAATGACCTATGGACAGATAAGAGAGCTGCTCCATAGGCGCCGACTAGCGAGGCCACAATGATAGCAGACGTTTAATGGGATGCAGACACGTTTCTGCTGAACAGATGAAAGCCTTGCATTCAAATAACACCAATTAAAACACCCACAGATTGGCTTTAACAAAAACTGGGTCAGCCTTAAACTCAGCGTCAACAGGATAAAGCTCACAGCTGTGCTATAAAACAAAATGTTGGATTATTCTTAATGACTGATTTAAATGGCTTAAATATAAGATTTATAGTTACTTTAAGCCTGTATAGTAGAACGAATAATCAGTAAATTATAGTTTTAACTGTAATACGTTTCAATCTAGCATGTAGGGTGTCGAGTATTACTCATGATGCGATCGGGAACAGGCACATGGCGAGACAATTATCTTTCACTAGAAAGTAAGTGTAAGCTCCCGAAATGTGAAATCCTGTTAAAATTCACACCCCTCATGCTGAAATGTTCCTGGTGTGCTTTACTGACCTCACAGATGGTGCAGTAGTGTGCCGGCTCATCCCTGGTCCTCGGCCTCAGTACTGTCTCTTTGCCAGCTGATGCCAAGGCCTCCTTCACCCACTGGCACTGCTTCAGTGTCCGAAGCAAGCAGTACCTGACGATCGCAGAATGCACCCAGGTCACATATATTAAAAATAACAACAACAACCATAATATTAATACAGGCAGTGAGTCTAAATCTTACTTGATCATCTCGAAGAGCTTGTGATCAGACACTTTGATGTTGCGTGCCATGTTCCAAGAGAGGTGCACCATGGGAACCATGGACTTCACACTCTGGAGCTTGTTCCATTCATAACGCTCGACTGCCAGCTTGTACTGGTGAGCTTGGGAAAAAAAAAACACATTAAGATTTAAACATATCTGCATTGAGAAAAACTATTTTACAGGACATAGACTGATGATGCAACACTAACAACTGTGAATCCTTTCTTGTTGCAGAAGAAAAACGTAGCTATGCATTTCAGATTAAACTGCATAAACTGGTGCAACGATTTGTAGCTAAGCATATTTTTCCTTTCAAACAAAATGTATCTGGCGCAAACAGGAAATGAAATCCTCTTGTAATCAGCTCAGTAATCAGTTGAAAAGGTCAATAATCAGCTAAAAAGCCTTTCAACATCACAAGAAAAAGGTCACTGTCGCAGATATAATCTCCGTTTCAACAGGGCGACGAACTCTGGCTGCCGTGCGGTTGGTAAATACACATGACACCTCTAGGACATGCATCAACTAATTTCCAATTCGGCCTAAAGCAACAAATTTAATAAATGCTGGCAAAAAGATCAACATGCAACATACGACTCCGTGCATACCTGTCAGAGGTCCAACGTTCCAGGCGATGTTGTTGCACCAACCGATGGCCTGTACCCAGTGGACGGTGCCCGTGTTGAGCCACACCAGGTCACCCGGACGCTGGATGAACCGGTAGACGGGCACGTCTGCCTCATACAGATCCTCCAGGTTGGGCCACCATGAGCCCATCAGGAAGTTGATGTTGTTCCTAGTAGTGAGAAGAGGAAAGAGCGGTGATGTAACCAACAGCCACAGGGAGGAAGGTGACAAGTAGACAAAAGGAAGGAGGGTGGAAACAGGCGAGTTAATCTTACTTCTCACAGAAGTTGCTCATCACTCCCCAGTAGGGCTCTGGTACAGCAAACCATTCACAGTCTCCCGGTCCAATGTTAATGTTGACGGCACAGAAGTTGTTATGTTCCTGGTGACCTGAAGGCACAATGACAGAACGCTAGTACACAAAGCTGCAAACTAGAACTGAGAGTAAATACCAAATCCCAGTTTTTGTAAGAATTCACCTGGTATCCTGCTTCCAGGGACCTTCATGTAGAGTTGAACTGTGTTCATTCCCAGGATGGTGTGACCCACGTGGCTGAGTAGGTTACCGGCCGAGACGACTCGAGCGAAAGCTGGCAGCTTACTGAGCTCCTGGAGCTGCTGTTTCCACCTTGACAGACGATAGGGGGGTGGAGAAGAAGGTCATAGGAAAGTCGTGGAAGGATTTCACAGCACCCCAGAATGATCAGTTGTGTGTTAAGTACTCACTTCCTTTCGTCCGACACATCGATGTTGGTTCCAAATTTGATGTGCTTTAACGGCCCCCTTCGTTTGCGTGCAGCGCTTATGAATCAAGCCAAATATTTACAATTAGTCTTGAGTTTTAAATGAAATTATGCCATAAAACTGTCAAAACTAATAAAGACCATCACTTTGTACCTCTCTGCTGATGCTGGCTCTGTGTCTGAAGGCTCTTTTAGTGCCTTCTTCTCATTCTCCTCCTGAAAACAAACAAAAAATCCACAGTGAAACAGAAACAGAGAACGCTACAGACGAACAACATACTGAATTAAAATGAATCAATTAATAACTAACCCGTAAAGATTCCTGGAAGGAAGCAGCCTGATACTGGGCATATTTGGCGATAGTGGTATGGGAGCGAGCGCTTTCGCAGCGCCACATTTTCTTGGTGCCGTTCGGGTCCCAGTTCTCATCAGCGGGCTGAGAGAGCTGAGTCCAGACCTCTACCAGGTGCTCTGGGTTGGCCTCTACCAACGTCTTTGTGGAAAAAAGACCCAGGTCTGCAGAGAAGGGCACACTTGTTTAGGTCTTAAAGGAAATTACTCATGTGGTGGCAAGTGTGGGATCGTTTTTGTCATATGACTGAATCATTCACCCAGTTTGAGAGCTCCAGCCAGTCCTCTGATGACAGTGACAGGGTTGGAGGGGTTTGTGCAGAACTGGTGCAGCGGGGGGAAGAAGGCATCCCTCTTATTCTCCAGCTGGTCCAGACACAGATAAGGTTCATTACGTTGTGTCATGCAGCAGATGTGCAAAGTGCCAAGCTGTAACACACTGTTGTACTCACATAGATGCTGGGTGTGGGAGGGTTGAGCTTGTCTTTGGGCAGGGCTGGTGAGGGTGCAGGGGGCAGGCGGGGAGGGGGGCACTTGTCGAGGAGGATACTGCTGTTGGACAGACCGTTCTTACCCAGGTTTCTGCATTTACAAAGGGCAAATGGTACATTAACAAATGATGCAGAGTCTTACTACACCTACAATTACTGCCATTCGATGCAGTATGTGACAACCCCTTTAACTGCATCATGCGTAGACAAAAAAAAGCTACTTTTCCATTTCATAAACAAAATGCAATCAAAGAGATAAATCTACTCGTCTGAATAATCTGAGCAGAATATTATCTGCATGGCAACAAGACTGCCCAGTAGCCTCGGGTGTTGTTTACAGTTACATAATTATTTGCATACTGTTGTGTAGTTCCACTTTAATTCCACTGGGAGGAGACATCTTCAAAACAAACCGCATGCTGCAGGCGGTCTGTGCTCATTTACACCACCAGTTAACACAGCTACCAGAGTAACAAAGGCAATTTCAAGACATTTTGGAGAACACGCAATGTGTGTCGTGTGTTTTTCTTTTATGCTATGCACATTTTCTTCCTCTACTTTCTAAGTTTTACCTGCAGGCCTTCAGTACATCTGTGGAGCTGGAGTAAATGGATATTGAAGACGAAGATGATGAAGAAGAGCTGTGTCCGTGGGGAGGCGTAGCTTTAGGGCTGGTGACTGTGGGGGGATCTGCTTTGAGTGGGCTTTGAGAGTCCTCGGAGATGCCTCCTTTGCCATTACCATTCACTGCTGGCGCAGTAGATGTGGCAGCGGTGGTGGTGGTAGTGGTGGTGGTGGTGGTGGCGGGACTGTGGGCACCCGTTTGGGTGTGCTCTGATGATTTGGGTGAGGGCGTGGCGGTGGATATGGCAGAGATGGGCGAGGAAGCAGCCGAGCTGCCCTGGGCGAGCGGGGTGGAGGGCAGGACAGCCGGGTGGATGTTGTTGACTTTTTTGTGGGACTCGGGTGTGGTGGACACTGCAGATGCAGTCTCTTGTGATAGTCCCTCGTCCTGCTCAGGACCCTTCCCCCCTGCCAGCAGGGCAGATAGTCTAGGATTGTCTGCGCTAAGGCTTGGCTTTTCAACACTTTCTTCCTCCTTGGCATCATCCCCCACTTGGACGTGATTGGCTAGGCCATCTGCCTGTGTTGTTTTGCCATCAGCTGCCGGCAGTGGCGATGGCGTCTTGCCTTCAGAGCCTCCGTTGCCAACGGATGTGGCTGTGGGATTGCTCTCTTTGGTAGCAGATGCACTGGGTGCTGCTCCACCTGAGGTAGAGGAGTGGGGGAGGGAGGGAGGGGATGGAAGGTGGTTGTGAGGCTGCTGCCGTGGCGATGGGGTGTTAGAGGAATGTCCAACCTGATTGTTGGGATGCGCAGGGGTGGTGGAGTTGGGGGTCTGAGGGTGAGGGGAGGTCCCCTCACTGCAGGACCCCGTCGCATGCTGAACAGATCCCTTCTGAAGGCCCTGAACAAGCAAGAGAACAACTTTTAAAAGCAGAAACGGAACACATGTTTATCAACAATATGTTTGCAACATTTCAATGCTGACTGTATACTCCATACTGGTCTACTGATACAGCTGTTACCTGCATTCTTATTATTCCTTTCCATTGATTGGAAGTGTGCCTAGCAATTGTTGCATAGATTAATTAATTTAGTAATTTACAGAATAAAAAAAAAAAAAACATGACGCATTTCCCAGTTTGTTTCATGAAAGCACTTAGTTCATTTTCTAATTTCTTTTCCTTCAGTCGAGCAGGTCAGGAGCATTCAAGCAAATTGTGTACAGAGGGAGTTTCTCGTATTTGCATTACGGGGAAGCTTTGTTACAGGTGTTGGACAAACAGCAGCAGTGATTGGCGTCTTACCTGAGAAGAGTTTAGGTGCAGGGCCTGGTGCGGCGTTGCGTCCTGTGTTTGCGTGCTTGTGCAGGTGTGAGGTAGCAGGGCTGCATCTCCGCTGCCGGCAGATTGCAGGTAAGGCACATCTCCATTGGGTCCTGTGGCCGTGGGCCCTGGCTGATTATTACTACTACTGTTACTAGTATCACCCACGGGCAGAGTCTCTGATGATCCATGTGTCCCGGGGGCCACAGGCCCATTGGCCAGTGCCTGAGGCGGGCACAGGGGCCGGTGAGGTCCCATGTGGGGGCGGATGGGGTGAAGGCTGGGGTTGGGGGAGGGAAGCGAGTTGGTAGTGGGGCCGTTGGGGAGTGAAGGGCGCACCTGACCTCCTGAGGCATTCTGTCTCATCTGTAAAAAATAAACACGCTTAAAACGGGGGTTTACAATTAGGTGCATCATTTTTATTACATCAGTGCACTAAATCAGTTAGTCACAACCACAATCTTACTTTTAGATCAAAATTTAAATGGTCCTGCACCCGTAGTGTATTACGTGCCAAACCACAGCGATTTAAAGCCTACACGCGCCTCAACACATCATGAAAAGGACTTGAGCGGTGCAAGTCAGGTCTGAATGCCACATAAAGCCCTTAAATTGTGCAGTATTTACACACACTGTCAATGAGTGTATTTATTCTAACAGCACACTTTAGCCTTTCAGCTTCACAGTACATGTTTAGGGGATTGAGATCTTATGAAAGCCACTGTATTATAACTGTACAGTCTACACAGATTTTCATAAAAGCATACATTTTTAAACTATAATCTTTAGAAATGTTTTTAACTTTGAATTGGAAGCACTATTTATGTATAATAAACATTTTATGCGATATCTGCTACTGTTGTTTTACCTGGTGCTGATGCTGCTGCATCATGGTGAGCTGAGCCTCCAGCTGCTCCAACATCTGAAGTTGAGGGGGCTTCAGGCTTGCCCGGTTACTCCGCAACTGTTCCAGCAGCTGCAAATAGAAATACAACAAAACCCACAGTTCACACAGCCTTCAAACTAGCTGCAGTCTCTGCTCCGAGGACAGAGATCAAACAGTAGATAGTATGAAAATTGGATAATGTGAAATTACCAACCTGTAATTTCTGTGGGGAGAGGTACCAGTTGGGAACTGGCTGCTGTGCAGGATTACTGGGCCATGAATCACCCTGTAGAGGTTAAAATAAAATACATGACAATTAAAAAGTGGTGATTTACTTGAGCACGAAAGCTTTAAATGGCACAACTTTGACTGCTAACAGGAAGACAAGCAGCTAAAAGGGAAAACGGCAGCATTTACCTTAGGAGGGCTGGAGGCTCTCCTCCTTTTCGATGGGCATGACTGGTCCTCTGCTTGGCCTACGTGAGGGGGAAGAGACTGGACCAAGCCCCCGCCTTCTGCACTGTGATTAGGCTTACAAGCCTGCAAGGGGGGGGGATGGCGAGAAAGCAGGCAAAGGAAAGCAAAAGAAACGTAAGGAGGGTGACAACAAGGGTATTACAAAGAAAGTGAAGAAAATATGGGAACAAAAACAATGGAGAATACAAATTGCAATTAAGGGAGAGTTGGGGTGAGGGGAGTAAACCAAGCACGTTTATCAAGCAACAAAAAGGCAGAAAACAAAGTACGGCAAGAGGGGAAGGGGAAAAGGGGGAGAAAAAAGAAAAAAAAATATATATCTGTAATTCTGAGTTGGCGCTTAAATAAACAAGTAAGACATTCCGGTGTATCTGTGGATGCCGCTTCGTAGGGCAACAACAACGCTGGAAGGTTTTTTCTAATTTAGAGGAATGCTTGTTAGACATCATCAAACATCTGCAGCAATCCAAGCAGTCACAATCATTCTTCATGGGAGGCGTTTTATTGCCATTTCAGCAGACAGTAAGGCAGAGGCAGGAAGTGTGCTGTAACGTAGCACAACCCAGAGCAACGTTACACACAGCTTGAATACTACCCGAGTGTGTAATAGTACAATTTCCTTGTCAGATTAAAGTATTCACATCTGACCCCTTTTCAATCTATCCATCCATAATATGTCCCCATAAACGCTGGAATAGAGGCTAACAGTGAAGTGGTTCTCACCAAGTCGAAAATGCTAAACAGACGTACTCCGGTGACAAAGTCAACACAAGCACAACAATGATCACACACAAGCATGGATGACTTGTCTGTAGTCATGGAATTGGAAGTGGTAATGGAACACTAGGGGGGGTTGCTGAGGCTTCACGAACAGCTGCAGGACAGCTAAGGTCAACTACCGAGTGGAGTTTGATAGAATAGACAAAGGCAACGAGAAGTCAGGGTGCACCACGCGGCAGCACGACTTCACAGATCACACTGGGCAGGGTCGAAGGCCAAACATGAGTACGAGAATGAAAAACACAGCCATAGCGCTTTAATGCCATTAGACCTATCCCTGTCTGAACCAAAGGAGATGCATACAAACAGCAGTGTGGGCAGGTTCAAAGCAAAAGGGTTGTAATCCTGAACAGCATAGGATAAATGTAGGAGAAATTCAATTAGGAACAACTACAAATAAATGAAGCTGGCACAAGTGCTTTGTTGATTTGTTCTTGAGTGTGATGGGTGAAGCCGAGTAACTGCTGTACTGTGGATAAGAGAGGGGAGTGAAGGAATGGGTAACACTTGGCTGGACCTTCATATTCATAACAGGTGCCACAAGAGAAAGCTGGGAATATTGCAAGAGCTTGTTAAAATAGGGCAGTTGGTGTTAACGGTCCGTAAGTGGGAAGGAGAAACAATAGAGTGAAGGTCTCCATCAGTGTAACTGAATTGATGTTGCAATGAGAAAAATTAAATTAATTAGAGATTATTTTAAACGTGTGCATTTGCATTCTCACACACGCATGGAAATTCGAAAGTTAAGCTCAAGTGTTAGCCACTAGTACGTACAGTCAGTTTATTGACCTACAGGTACGTGTGCGTATTATGATTCAAAAGGGACAGGGGGAGGAAGGAGGGGGGAGAGGTAGGTGTAAGTTGCTCTATCTGGTCTCTCACCTGCTGTGGTGCACTGCTCAGGCCTCCCTGCCTGGAGGTTAGCTCAGCTGGGATTGGTAGACTCCATGCCTCCTCAATAAGAGGGAGCATTTTACTTTTACCCTGTAGGCTACTGAGCTGGGGGTTACTCAACTGAGCCTAGGGGAATGGAAAACGACGTGAAAAACAAAAAAATAATAAAAATACAAGGCTTTATTTTAAATAACGATGACCTCAAAACAAGGAAATGATCAGCAATGATAAAAAAGGTAGAGGTTATAAACACAGAAGTGAAGCTGAGCTGGAAACAAGCTTATGTCTTGGCTGGCTAACATCCCCAAGTCATGTAGGATCCACCACACACAAGAGGTATAGTTACCTGGATGACATTCAGTAGGACAACAGTAATCCTAAACACGGTCACAAGTCCATTAAAACAAGCCACTGAGCTTGTCTTAATGCTATGAAACTATGCTAACGTAACTGAACTGGTGGAGATGCAACATTCCTTCATGCATATGTAAAGGAAAATGACACTGCTCACACATAAATAAAGATGGATAAATTAACATATGATCATGGGGATTGTTAGGAACCCCCCGGTCTTTAAACCTTCAGGAAGATGGTTTTGGTACTCCTAGATGATTGGTCGCCTCAGAGATGTCAAAGGAGGTTGGAGTTTTTTTGCTTTAGAGGAGGATGCTGCAACCAGCAGCTTGCACTACATGTATCAAACACTTCGTAGCACTTCTCTGAGCCCTGTTTAAGTTGCACAATAAGATAGTTTTACTACTTAAAAATGGTGGCAACAGTTTTCCTTTCTACAATATGTGGCACTCATCAATGTTGCCCATTATCCATAGGACACCTCAAATAAGTCTGTTTTAATTTGGGCAGTCACTGACTTCCATCATGACGCGCACCACCTATTTCCCTTAGGGCTATCCATGCTGGCGGTGGATTAGTGTGTCTGTGTTTGTGTATGTATGTGTGTGTGCACGCGCACACATTTGACACGTGTACCACACCTTTACAAACTGCTGTTGACACACAGCTGCCTTTAAGTGTACGGTTACATGTGAGACACAAGTCATGAGCGCCTCCGGGTGTATATTTTTCCCTGCACTCACCTGCAGACATTTGATGCGGTGGGTTAGCGCGGCGGTGTTTGTGCAGCCCTTGCTGCGTGTGGCATTGATGTAGCACTTTATGGCATCCTGTGGCTGGTTGCAAGACTCGTACAGCGTGCCGAGGTCCATCCAGGCGGCGGCGTGGCTGTGGTCCAGCTGCACGGCGCAGATGTAGGCCTGCAGAGCGTCCATGGGCTGATTCTGCTGCTGGTACAAGACCCTGAGAACATGAGAAATGTTAAACTAAATAACTTTTTCAAGGTAAAAAAAAATTTGTGATTTCTAGTTCCGTAGAAATAACCAGACAGCTATTTTTAGAACAAGAGCGAAACTGAAACATTTTAGGCAGAGTGAGAACAAAAAGAATAGACGTGGGTCATTGAAAAAGTTTGTTTAGTTGCTGCGATTGAAATCATCTTACCCTATAGAGCACCAGGTATCTGCACTGGCCTCCGACTTGTCTATGGATTGCCGATAGGAGATGAAGGCATCCTGGACCTTGCCAATACTAGAGTAGCACCTGCAGGAGAAACAGACATGCTTCACATTAAAGTCCTGACAATAAAAGTAATTCTTTTCATGGGATTGAATTTCATAGATTTGTTCTGAAGAAGCAATTATTAGGCTGTCTTCACTCATGTAGCCGAATGACTCGGAAACATTTAAGGCCTCGCTTAGAAGACTAGTGCTAGATCAACGCTGGTACAATTTGAGAATCTGATAAAACCCAGATTGCTGCTCTCAGTCTAGAGAGCCAACACTGACCCACTTCTTGCTGTCACAGCACTACTAAAGCCAAGCACAAAAACAAGCACCACATTATCTAACTACAGATGCAGCTCCTGACTGTTCCAGGCTACAGTTGCATCCACACACTCATGCAATACAATCAACTAAAAAATTCTATACTGCTTTTTTTATGCGTTTGACCAAGCTTTATTGGCCTCATAGTCCAGCCCCCAGCGCTATCAGCAGAGGACAGAGAGGATGTCATTCTGGAACCAGCTTGTGTGGTTGAGATTCTTGGCTGTTAAGCTGCAAACAACTGATTTGAAATCAGACAGTGGCTCTAAACCAGGCATGGAACAGGTTTGGTGGAAAAAGCGTGACAAATACCTGCTTAATAAAAGACAGGCCCGCTTCACCAGAGTCGCAGGATAGATCATAGCACAAAACAAGAAAAAGCTGATTGACCGAATTGCTAACTGATGAATATCAGAAGATCTTCACCGGAATTACTGTTAACTGTTCAAGGTGACGTCATCTCAGATGCACTGCAAACATGCCAGAGAACACTGCCTAGCATTGTCTAATATATCCTAATACATAAAGACAATATTTGATGCAACTTTTAAAAGGCACCAAACAAGCAGGTTACGGTGTGCATGGGTGAGTGACGTACCTGCCAAGAAAGTACCAAGACTGTCCAGAATTTGGGTCGGCCTCCAGAGACTTCTGCAGACACTGGATGGCATAGCTGTCCCTGCCGGCTCGGTCTCCAAGCTGTTCAACTGTATGATGCATCCAGCCTGGAAAACAGCGAATTAACCAGTCACTCACACAAAGAACATTTCCAGCTTTGCAACATTTATGATGTTTGACGACAGGTCAACACTGCGTGGAAATGCTGGTTCTAAAACACGGCTGAAAGCTACAAATATTAACCAGGCACTGCTGCTTACGAACTGTGACTCAATTGTGGATTTTGCATTTAAAGATATCTTGGATTCCCTTGTTTACCCACTTTACTCTATTTCTACTGAACAGTCCTTACCTAGCTGTTGCAGGGTAGTGGCCTTCACTTGTGCAGGAAGATCCTCAGTCTGTAAAAGGCTCTCATAGGCCTCCTTGGCAGCCCGATATCTCTTCTACATGAGTGAACGGTGGGGACAAAACGAGCAAGGAGGGGGGAATGTACCAAGAAGGGAACGGAGTGGGGTTTTTGAGTCAGTGGTGAGGAGAGACAGAGAGAACAAAAGACAAATAACGAAGTGAAATCATTGTTTACAGTCATAGATAGAAATCCAATGTTCTCATACAGCTTAAAAACTAAACTGAAAATAACCAATTCTGATGTCCACCACCACTTAATATAGTCACACTGCATCCAGTGATTTGCTTCTCAATAGCTGCATAGATTAAACGCCTGAGGCTTCCACTGCAGTGCTGTGTTCTGACACAGCACAATGAAACACATTAGTCGTGAAGCACTGCTTCTCCCAGAGCAGGCGAGAGCTACTGTACCTCTCTACTGGAGAGAGGGAGAGGGAGAGAGAGAGAGAGAGAGAGAGAGAGACCACCGGCATACAAAAGAGGGGGAGACAGACTTTCCTGTTTCCGTGGCAACCCCCATCGATCGGCTGAGCGTAATATCCCCTCCTAACTGCCACCCACTCATGCACCCTACTCCCTCCTCACTTTGTCAGCACCTGGTTCAAAATACAAAAGCCAGGGCTTTCCCGGCATTCAGACGCCGTGTGATTTTTACAGCGGCAGCTGGGTTACGAGATGCTCCCTTAATGTTTGACAGTCAAAGCACATTCAGCCCTTATTCTCACAATTATAAATAACTGAAGGAAAACAAAACAAATGTCTTGTGTCCTTGGGAGCAAACACAACTAGAGCACAGATGAACTTCAAGAAGCGAGCGCTTACCTGAATCTCATACAAATGAGCAATGTGGAACTGAACTGTAAAAGGAAAGAAGAGGAAACGTATTAGGCAGATGGCATTTAGTATTTAAAAGAGATCGTTCCTACCCTTTCACAGAGTTAGTCCTCCACATTGTCTTTTCAAGTATGTGAAGGTAGTGCTGCATTGTCAATAAACTGGAGCCAGAAACCCAAGGTTGCCTGTCTACATTAAGTGCACCAGACTAGATAGGTAGCTGTGCTCCTGGCGGCACCTTCTTTTGTCTGGAGCGCTGCAGTGTCTGATCTAAGCTGCCTGAGTGACTCTCAGCAGATGGAGAGAGAGAGAGAGAGAGAGAGAGCGGGAGAGAGAGAGGGGAAGAAAGACGGGGGCTGCCCTTGTTGCATATACGTGAGAATAGGAATGAGGAGGACACAATGAGGCAAAGGCAAACAGCGAGGGCGCAAAAATTGGATATTGCTGTCGTCAAGGTAACAGGTAGCAGGAGGGAGCGATGAGATGGAAGCAGCATATCAAGTAATGCCAGCACTAAGCCCATGTAGATAACTATAATCGGACACACTTTGTACACAAGGGCTGCTGTTGTTATTTATATACGCAGGTAGTAGAGACGCTGGAGCTTTTATTTCCAATATTACACGTGGAGGGTTGTTGGACTTTACCAAATCAATTAAATTGATGTAATCCAAAGAAAATATAACAATGATGAGGTGTTATTCTAAATAGCTATTGTTATACTTTTATTTTAAAAATACTTTATCACTTAATATAGCCATAACATTTAATACATTATACATTTTGCTTACTTTCAGCTTTGGACAAAGTGCAGGGGTTGGAGTCAATCAAAGCCAGCTGAAAATGCTGAAAGGGAACAGTTGTGAAAATCAGTAAAAGGCTCAAAAAATAAACCTTGCCATGACTGGATGAACAAAATAATCTCTTATCATGCCCCCTCCTTTTTCATACACTCAGCAGTAACCTTACCTTGACGTGTAAAAATTGCTGCAGAGAACTAATTTCTTGTGTCTTATAATAAACGCATTTTGCAGTGAAGGCAGTGGTATGTTTTTATTGTGAATCCACCATAGAAGTGTTGGAAATGTCATCTAGGTTAAAACTTTTTCAATCTACACAATTGGTGTGAGTTAGAGTAAGTTCAATCAAACTGTTACG
Organism: Betta splendens; assembly: GCF_900634795.4. NCBI lineage: Eukaryota > Metazoa > Chordata > Actinopteri > Anabantiformes > Osphronemidae > Betta > Betta splendens. The sequence goes on along the minus strand of NC_040882.2, from coordinate 8,485,448 downwards.
TTTGACAGTTCTCACACAGAAAAGTTTGAAGATGTAGATTAGCCCCACCTTTAAGCTTGACTCATAGTCTGTGTTGACCTTGAACATGAGACCCAGACGCAGGTGGATCTCCTTGGCCCGGGAGAACCCCGGGTCAATGTACAGCACCTCCTGGAATGCTTTGATCGCCCTGCAAGGAAAGTGAGAAGAATGAAGACACATAAGACAACAGAAAATAAAACATACTGTAGGTAACCCTAACAGGAAATATTTCTTTCAGGGGCAAAGACCTAAAACACAGCTAAGGCTCAGCACATTCTGGCTGATCATGTTTATTTTCAAATTATGTTGAGTGTGATCTCTCCAGATAAAAACTAAGAACGTTCCAAACACAGTAACAATACTTAAATCCCATTTTATGGCTTTTGCCTGATACTAGCGTGAATAAATTAATATTGCAAGAGAAAGCCAAACAATGCATCTTTTATTCTCCTTTACAATATTGTGGTGTGGAAAGGCTGACAAGAACTGTAGCAAAAGCCATCTGAAAATAACTGAGCACAATGGCTAGTGGCTGGCATCCTAACACTTATCTGTCCAGAGTTTTAGGTTGACAACCAGTAATTCAACCACAAGTGAGTCCTCCCTGGTTGTGCCATTACCATGGAAACAACACAGGACAGGGTCATTCAAAGGCAGATCTTTAGCTTGCAAGCAACACACGCAAAAGCATATACAGACTGCAAATGAACCCTCCAATACTTGTGGCAGAAGCTCTTCTACGGATAAGTAACTTCTGTTGAATAGACTCTCCACTGCACATTGTTTATTGCCCAATCAACAGTTTCATTGTGATCATTATTTGCAACAGCAATTTTAAAATTCAAATTCATCTGTACCTAATAACACAGGCACAATGTATAAGAAAGATAATCTGAGACCACTGGCAACACAGCAAAACTTGAAGAAGCTATCACTCTCAAATGCACACCTACTATAAGTTATCCATCACTTTGGTCTTTAAGACAGTAAATTAATTGGTAAAATTTAGATTTTTAAATGAGAAGAGGTGATGTCTAAGACTTGGGCTCATTGAACAGTACTAACAGCACTACAGAGATATTCTCATAAAAGGTTAAGAGTGTGGTTTCCCTCCCTAATCAATCAGAAAAATATCAATTATTTCTGCTTGACTGTTAGGTTTTGTGGCTCTTAATTAAATACAAAACAACTACTATTTGATTTGCTGTGAGGGAGTGGCTAAGAAGAACAGCCTCACTAACGTAAAGTGTACATAATAACTTTACGTTTGAATATTTAATTTACATTATTAAGTAATATTGGCAGGATTTCCATGGTCAGTAAAACACTTGCAATTGGGAGCAAAAGGTTAACATGGACACTACTAAATCATAAAACCAGAAATGCATTTGTACTCACCACTGAAAGGCATTATAGTGGAAGTAGACCATCCCCAGGCCATACAGAAAGGCAGCATTCTGGACGGATAGAGAAAGGTGGAAAGTCATTATGACAAAGGTTAAAGGACAAGCAATCGAAACTGAGATTGGACAAGCATAAAACCATACATTTCCTGGTGTGGTAAGACATACTAACAATCATCAAGACTAAACGGCACGTGTTCTCATTTACATACAATTTTACATACTAGGAGTATGTGCCGTTCGGTACATATCGTAATCAGCAACCTGTGATTTATCTCACCACAAAGGAAAACAGGTCAAAATGACTCAAGTATGAAACCTGAAACCGCATCTCACACCGACATCTAACCTAACTGAGACCATATTAACTTCCTGCAAATGGGTAAACGTGTGGGAAAGATGGTGCGACTGTGCTCGTAATTTACACATGTGAGAGTATCAGTGAGTGAATGAGAAAGTTTGTGTGCTAGACTTGTTGAAAGAAAAAAAAAACACATTGGGTTTTAGTTTGAACGACATTTGTAATAGTAATATATAGTAATCAATTATTATGCTTATTATCAATAAGATAATATATAATATATTGTGAACTGAAGCCAAACACTGAAGTCATGCTCAGGCAACAAGAATTTAATTACACAGTTACCAGATTTGTTAAAGGATGTTTCGCAAAATTTTGCAGCTCTAAAGCTTAATTGCGACTATTAACTCGAAATCCCATAATGTGGCCATAAACTCGGAAAGGGATTATTTAATTAGGGAGGAAGATAATAAGCAAACTACACATACACAACAGAAAAAGGGCTCCCATGTAGTCATGAATGTGATGTATAATGCATGGCGCAGCATAGTGAACATGAAACTATGTGAGGCTCTTACCTTCCAGTAGTCTGACTGTAAACTGTAGTACCTCTGGTATGCTGATAATGCTGTTATGTAAGGAAGAAGGAAGTTGAGAATTAATCCATGCCACAACATTAACTCATTGAGAAAAAGAATAAGAGCCATGTGCATGCTTTTTTTTTTTCAAACAACCTTTGCTGAGTAAAGATTTAGATTGTTCAATCCACAGAAATGAATTCAAAATCAATGCAACTAAATTAAAGCTTTAGTGCAAAACTAAAGCTTAGACAGAACATAACTTACCTTTAGGGTAATCCTCCAAGAGGAGGTTGAAATGGCCGAGCTGGCAGAATAACTCAGGCTCCACTTTGCCCTCAGCCTTTAGGATGAGCGAATCGTAGCAGCGAACAGCCTGGGAAGATGATAAAGGAAGTGTTTATCAGATATACGCGGTTATAAATGAGAAAGATAAGAATGTAAGCGTCTGGGTGCCCTACAGAAGTAGAGAGAGAAAATCCTGGAGAGAAATGTCACACTAAACTTTTGAAAGTCACAGAATAGCTGACGTCACCTCCCTGTGTCTGTCCAAGCAGACTCAAATTCTTTGCAGAAGATAAAAATCAGCCCTGGACCAACTTACTGGAATGGAGTAGATAAAGACTTGTGCTCAAGGGCTTTTCTTTTTTTGAAAAGATATATAATTACTATTACGTCTTGCCCTGATGAAGAGATACTCGCACTGCATCTCTGGAATTTGTCGGTTTTCTATAAAACACAACCTGGTTTGAGCCGCAGGCAGGATTACTGGCTAGTTCTTTAATTATCTATATTATTATTAAGTTATTTTCTAATAATTTTACACCAATGTCTATACTACCTGCAGTAAACAGTTGCGGCTTTGTTGATGATTAATGTACAAAAATAAAAAGCCATTACAAAGAGAAGGGGTAGAGTTTTACGCCTTTTGCCCTAATTATCAGTTCAGCAACACTTGCATGTATGGACGGCGCAGTACAATAAAGGTTTTACAACATAATTACTCTTATAATGTATTGTTTACATCCTTATTAATACCGTAGTCAGGGGACTGTCTAAAACTTCTCAAATGACTGCTTGAAACACAACAATCCAGACACAGGTTACATCCTCAACCTACACAAGCAGTCCAACATGGTAGAAGCCAAGAACACGCAGTCGATATACGCTTGACACAACAACACATTCAAGGGTGACCCCCCCTGACACTCTGATTACCCAATTGGACCCCGGTGCTGAGTACCATTTGTTCATTTAAAACAGGTAGCTGCATGACCGAGGAAAAGAAGGGAAAACTCAAAGAGCTGGATCATAGTACACATTTTAGTTTTATGAGCAGTAAACAATAAACAAACTTTGATGCAGTCTGATTTATAACTGTCAGACTCAAGTAAACATGGACTCATGCCATGTAGACGTTTAGTACACAGTAAACCAAATGTATTGTATATACATAATCCTTTTATTGTGGTAAACGTGTATAACCTCTACGTCTGCTGCCTTCAACCAACCACTATGGTCCTCTAAGTCTCCCCAACTCCAGAGTAGGGTTGTGCCTGCTTGATAACTAGAATCATTAACATACTTAACACAATGTATAACAAATGCGTTTGAATCTGCATGTAGTTTCTCCTCTAGGGTTTGTGGGAGACTTTCACAGGATATACAAGCACAGTGGTACTGTAGGTGGTCTCAACACCCGCTTTTAAACAGCCCGTGGAGCCCACTCGCCTCTTCATTTAACACCGCCTCTTGCGGGAGCTTAAATGAAGGTCAGCCCAGACCACCCATAGTGGCTTGGTACCTTTTACACAGCACAGTGACGTGGAGTATTGATGCAGCAAACCCACCTTAAATGGTCAGTACAAAAGGGACTAAACAGCTACGTTGTGGGCAGGGAGTGAAGAAAATTACACTGCACATGCAAAAACATGAATCACTAACAATGTTGTTGTAAAATGATGACAACATCACAACACACATAAAAGATCAAAGAATGCACATACATTCACACCCAATCAGTGAAACAGTCGGTAAACAAAATGAGCAAGTTATTATGGTTTGAACTCCTGGAAGAAGATGAGTGCGGACATTACACTTTAGTCTAATTGAGAGGTTTCTGTAAAATAATAATAATAATAATAAGCTGAGCATTCAAGTCACAGGTGTGTCTCAAACCACACTCATAAGTTAATACTATGCTTTTCTAATGACATGTCCTTCATTTTAAAAAGGAGCTAGTTTGTAGACACAAACCTTAACTAACACTGTTAAATCTCTCATATTAGAAAGATTATTAATTATCACACTGGCTACAACTGTTATGTGATGCTCTGTTTCTACTAGTCCTCTTTGTTTTGGTCAGTTTTATATTTAGTGCATTGCATCTTATTCAAAACTCTCAAAACAAGACCAGAGGAGGACCAATTCTGGTGCATAATGACCTGGTTAGCATTAGTGACCAAGGACATCTGAGTGAGTACATCTCTCCAGTCCTTCACATATTTCATATCTGCTGGGAATGGCCCCCTGATGTTAGGTCACTAACATATAGAATATTTAACAGAGTAAAAAAAATTGATCATTTATAGTCTAAGTGAATACATCACAATGACCGACTTACAAACACAGGCTCAAATTATTAATATGTCAAAAGTCGACAACTTCTCTGAATGACATGCATGCTAATAACTGATACGAATCATTTAAGTTATACTTTATTAATCCCTGCAGGAAACACTCTGCAAATTACTTTTCTTAACTCTTCCAGAAGAGAGGTCAGACACAGAGCATAGCACCCCACTGGTGCCAAAGCGAGAGCAGTCCTAATTCCTGGCACGCAGATCTTTAACATGATCTCCACAACCTCATGCACACACACTTTTCCCACAGAAGCACCAATATGCACAATGACAGGATCATTATTAAAATCTAACACCCTACTTCTTGTCACAAGCAGCACTGTGCAATGATAAGTACGGTTAACACTGATATTGTCACACCCACAGCATAACAATAAGCGCAAATTGAAAACTAATTTCCCATCAGGTATTCCATGTTTACGTCATTGCCACCTAGTTATTATTGGTGATACAGTGACCTAGTTCTGTCAGTAATGTTGAACCTACAGTTGTCTGCATGTAGACAGAGGAATGGTGCAGCGATAAGACTACTGCAGTGTCAAACGAGGAAGTCACCAAAAGAGAAAGAAATATATAGAATTATTAAAATCAAGAATGCAAAAATGATATATATTAAACATACTTGTTTGATATAAGTTGAATATGCCTCAGAAAAGTCATGTATATAATACTTCGTACTGGAGTGTGACATAGTTGATGCTAATTGCTTGGGAGGGCGCATCCAAATTAATTTGCAAGTGCCACAAATAAATGTTTGTAATGCAAGTCTTTACATAAGCTCAATGAAGCCAAATCTCTAGAAGGGTTAAAATACAGAGCTGGTAATCAGTAATGTCACCCAATGTCATGCTGTGTTTTATTTAATTTAATATCCTGGTGTCGGCATAATAGTGATACTACAGTCTCTCCTTCACGCTGTTCATTTATCGCTTCATATCCAGACACATCATTTAAAAGACTGTGCACTGTCTATGTGCAAATGGGAAAATGTACTTCTTTGGTGCACAATTTATGCTGCAAGATGTCTACAATGTCCTGCAAGGTTATAACAGCACTGACCAATAAATATGTATAATATTTAGAGCAGATCTGTCACATTTAGTACTGTTTAGTGGGAAAATACACTTACTAAATCTCACTTACGACATTTGTAGGCTATGTATTAACTTGTGTAGTCTATAAATGGAGGGCCTAGTTGTGGCATGCTTATGTATAACAGAACTGTGAGGTTCTGTTATAAAAGGTAAGACTCCTGTTGCATACCTAAACAGGATCACGTCTGTATTCAAATAACCTGTAAAGCTCGCACAAATACAGAGTACTGCGGTAGGAGGAGGATCTGGCTCACAGAAATGTCAAACGCTGTCAACTTAGCCACCATATCACCAGCAACACCCTGATGCCAAAGGCGCAAAATTATTAGTTGAGCACGGGTTTAACGTGGCCCGATGCCCTGGCTGCATTTTGCTTCCCTACAACTATGGCCAGTGGTCCGTGCTGCCTGCATGGAGCTATCGCCACATTGCCCTTCCTTGGTATCCCACACCACCTAGCGAGCAGCCCCGTGGACGTCCCGTCACGCCACGAGCTGCGAGCAAGCACCATCTTCCCCATCGCGCACGCTTCGACGCAGAGACGCGCGCGGTTGCCTTCGCTTTCTGTTAGAACAGCAGTGTTTCGTGCACAGGTAGAACTGGGCCCTTTCTAACGCGGAGCTTCCTCGTCCGAGATCGCACGCATTGCCAAACAGGGGCGATGGAAACTGTAAACAAAGGACCCTGACGCCTCTTAGGTCGACACGGGGAGCACAACTTTACAAAGAGCAAAAACCCCAACGAAAACTCGGGGCCTGCTTCTGCAGCGCACGAGCGACCCAGAGCCACATTTTATATCAAATTGGTCATACAGCTATCGGTGTCACTCCGCCATGTCCCGCCATCTTGGACAGGCAGCCAGCCATTAACGTTACTTGTAACGTTTGTCAACTCGCTCGCGAGTCCGAACGAAAAACGCGACAAGAGCACGAGCCGAAGTAAGTTAAGTTGATCGATGCACTGGCACCACAACAAGCCCGACACAAGATGAACCAGACGCCGACGCAATTGACAGTGACACCAGCTAACCTTAATACCGTAACGCCGCGTTTGGTGCACGCCGGGGAAGGCTACGGCGTTGGCGTTACTTCCACCAGCGTTATTACAAGATAATAGCGCGTATGTGCTTCAGGTCTCACAAGAGTCAAAGCCTCACAGTGAAACAATGTTGGGGCCACATGAAACTTTCCTCGGCGGAGCGCAACGGTTGCATTAATCGGTGTACTAACGTTACGCCAAAACCGTGACGACGTTATGTTGTTGGTGGTTAAATTACAACTCCACACACATACACATTGTATGGAATTGTCGCCCAGCTAACCAACGGCGCCGTGTGGCAACATAACAAATGCTAACATATGTGAAATGAAGGCAGCCAAAGCTAGTCGGATCTCCTGGTTAGCGACAGAGTGTGGCCGCAGGTGCGGGGTCGCTGTTCATCGGATGAGAATAGCTAACTAGCAAGCTAGCTGGCTGGCTAAAGAGGGGCTGCGGCTAGCTGGCCTTGGTCTGCTTAGCGAGTGGGCCACTTGCGTACACCCTGGCTCGCTAAATTCCGTCCCGTGCATTATAGTTAGCGACTCGGAGTGAGTCTCGTGGATAAGAGTGCTGCTTGGTTGTAAAACACATCATGGTAAATTCGCTACCTTCATCAACAGGGCCTTCGTTCTGGCGCCATCTTCATGAAGCTTCTGAAATCCAAACAGTGAGCTGCAAGCAAGAAGACAACATAGGCGGCTCAGTATCACTTGCAGAGCTGCTCGGAGACATTTTCGACATGCAACGGAAGAAAACCATAAAAATTTCAAGTGTGCGTTCATGTATGTGCACGGGGTGACTATTCCGACCTGTCGATCCCGACCAAACTGTCCCTCTCCTGGGCTGTCAGTGTCGGAAAGTCCTCCTCTGTTTCACTCGCTTTTCCCGCCGCCATTTTCTTTCCCTCATTACCACTAGAAGAAGCCGAGCCGAGACTCCGAGCAGCAGCGCAGGCAGCAACGGCGAGAGACACACCGCACGATTGCATGGAAAATCGCGACGCGGGGACTAACGGCTCGCTCCGCCGAATCAAAGAAGAAAATGTGAAGAAAACAAATTGATCAAAAACTTTTTCCCAGGTTGAAAAGATGCGATTCAATATAGTAAATCCTTTCGGGGGGATAGAAGCGCTCTCCGGGTAGCTCCTCAAACGTCACATTTTTCATCACAAAGTGATATTGTGCTGCTATTTAAATGCGAACGACTAAGTAAAATATCCAATATGTGAGTATTTGACAATAAAATACGTTTCGGCCGCGAAGATAAAGTTGTTATAATTGTGTCACCCAAGCGAACCCACGCGCCGCTGTGGCCACGCCCTCTCCCCCCTTCAGCCAATAGCACCGTCCAAATCTTACCATATGACTTTCCTGCTATATCATTCTTTTTTCTTAAACATTCATTTTTTCTCTGCAAACCACCAATATTAAACTGCGCAATTATTCTGGATGCACGTTGAAAAATATTCATAGTTTGAAACTGACTGTTCCGCGTGTGCGATGAAGTGGCCAGCGTTGCGTTCCTGTCAACTGTAACAAATTCTTCAAGGCAAAAAAAATGAATTCGTAGCCAGTAATGCGTAATGACATTTTGGATGTCAATTGTCGTTGCCCTCCCTGGCTGTGAAAACAGTGACTGCAGTGCCTTTCCAGCCGTTTCTGCAAGCCCTGTTTGCAATTCTCCAAGTCCCACCGAGATTTCGTAAAATCTTTCACATGCAAAATTAAAGTTGATGCATTTTAGTAAAAAAGTTGCTAAATTGCTGAGCCCAATCAAGCAAGATTTAAGCATTTCACTGACGTGGCAAAGCATCATAATGTGGGCGTATCTTAGTATTGTCAACATTCTGGTGACATAACTTCTCTCTCCAAAATGGCGACGGTGGATCACGGAGAAGGTTAGTGATTATGTTTAGTAGAAATACCGGCCCATTGTCATAATTGATTTTATAATTTCGTACATTTTCCCACCCGCGATCATGACGATCAGCTATGGTGTTGAACGTGAAAATGAAACCTGGCCGAATAGGGAATGTTTATGCTTTTCATGTTTCCAGGCTAGTATTAGCCTCCCCAATCATTGACATAAACAAAGAAGCAACCCTCGGTGCCTGTTTGTAATGTAGCCTAGATTAAAAGGCGCACCCTTTGTGATTAATCCATTTTTACGTACCGTCAGTAGCCTAAAAATGAAAATTGGGCTATTATAAGAGGATTGTCGGTGGCAAAAGAGAGAGGAGGTGAGATGAAGATGGTATAACGCATTTACTCCTTGGCTTTTATTGTGATAGGCTGATGATAACGCATGTAAGTTGTTCACTTTTCACCATCATCTTTCAGCGGGTCCGGAGGATGCAGAGAGTGAAGATGAGGTTTATGAGGTGGTGGACCTGACAGAATATGCCCGAAGGCACCAGTGGTGGAGTCGGGTGTTTGGGAACAACTCGGGTCCAATCGCTGAGAAGTATTCTGTGGCCACCCAGCTGATGATGGGAGGTGTGACAGGATGGTACGGTTAAGGAATATATGTGCTTATGTGCTCTATGCTGTTTGATGAAAGTCTGTTTAATAGTGCCCTTTATTGTGCTTTTCTCCACGTCTACAGGTGTGCTGGTTACCTCTTCCAAAGAGTTGGGAAGATAGCTGCTACTGCTGTTGGTGGAGGATTCCTCCTTCTACAGGTAAGCTCTGGGTTTATGGTCTCAGTAATTATCTGTGGGACGCCACTGGCTTCACAGAACAGGGCAACAATGTCATCATCTATGTGTGGCTGTACTTTATCATCATTATTATCAGATATTTTTGTGTATTAATGTTGTCTTACAGTAAGTTATAAAAATGTATTAGAAGATTCACACATTGACAATGACACAGCATGATGCTTCACATGCAAAATGTGGTGACATTTGGATCTCTGTTTGTTTTTTTTTTTTTCTTTTATTCTGCCCTTGCATGTAGGGCAGCATTCATAATTCATATTCATAACTATTTTATCAGTAGATTACACTGGATAATGGACATTAAATTTATCAGTTCTGATTACAACACAAAATAGTTTTTTTTTTTCAAATTTTATTTATAGTTATATTTACTATAGTGTCTTGTGCCCTTTTATTATTCCAGGTGTTGAGATTTGTTCTTGCATCTCAAAAGAAAACACAATTATTAATTCTTTAAATCAGTTTATTTCACATGGGGCTTATGAAAGGTTATGTCAGTGCATTCTGCATGTTTTTTTTATCAAGGTCATACATATTTTAATATAGTTGGCCATAACCTGTGAAAGTCAAATAACAGAGTTAGACCACAGCTACATTTTGAACCTTTAAAATAGGTAATGCTGAAAAAATAACAGGTCATGTTTTGCAAGAACTCCTCACAAACCTGTGCAGAATTTATTTGAAATACAAGTCTTTCTTCAGATCGCCAATCACAGCGGTTATGTAAAGGTCGACTGGAAGAAGGTGGAGAAGGACGTCAACAAAGCAAAAAGGCACCTGAAGAAGAAGGCCAACAAAGCGGCACCTGAAATAAACACATTCATTGAGGAGGTAAAGGTATCTGTAACAAAGCAAGCTCTTTCTTTCATTTCTTCGCTCATTTTAAGTGTCTGATATGTAGTTAGTCATAGAGTAATGCATGTTTTTGTTGCCCCTGTTGTTGGTGCAAGATTATGTTTATACACAAATCAACAGTGCCCTCTACTGTGCTATTAGCCATACCACACCTATACCAGAAGAACAATTGTGTAACCATTTCTAATTAACCAGTTTAGTACCAAGTGGTGCATTTTAAGATTTATTTAAATTTTTCTCATCCTAACTTGCTCAGTGTTTTTCTAACAACATGCCAACAGTTTGTATCGATTTCCCTTTTCTTGTCCTACACAGGCTACAGACTTTATAAAGCGGAACATCGTCCTGTCGAGCGGATTTGTTGGTGGTTTCTTTCTGGGTTTGGCATCATAAAGCTGCTGCACACTGTGAATCACATCACTACATGGGTCACTTTCCTCTTCATTGTTTACCTCCTGGCACCATGTGTGCGCTGATTATTCATTTAAAGGGGCTGAACACGGGGCTTTATGTTGAACATTAAAGCATGATCTGTTGTAACAGTGGTATTAACCGTGTTCTACTCACCATGATTCATATCAGTTCACCTAATTATTTCTTGTGGGGAGCAGGGGTAAATGCACATTTGAAGTGTGCATACTATGTGTGTGAGTGTGGTGGGGGTGGGTGTGTGTGTGTGGAGTTGGGGTGTACTTATTTGTACTGTAAACAGTGTCTTCTGTGGAACCCATCATAGATTTTTGCCAGATTTGCTGAATATGTCAAGCTGCCACAAACTAGCACACAATTCCCTAGGCTTTCGTTGGTATTTGCCTGGTGGTTGTTGAATTCAGGTTGTTAAAAGTTGGCATCTGTGAGCGCCATTGTAAATTTGAAAGCCAACTCCTTTGCAGAGCTGTAAATACCCATGCCTGAGTAAATATTATACAAACAACATGGAGGGCGGTGAAGTGGGAAGATGACACCTTCCCCCTGTCTGGTGCTTAGCCGAAGTATTTTTCATGAAGCTGAGAGTTCTGGCAAGCTTATGTACCATTTAAGGGAATTGAAAAGTTTGTCACACTAGCTGGGGTTTTAACAAAGTTATATTTCCACTATGAACAGGAATCCCTATTGATATACAACACATATTGTCACCATAATTACATCTAATGACTAAATATGTTACTTTACTTTGTCTACTAAGAGCATTTGAAACAGAACTGACGATCCTTAGCTCCCTGGTGCCATTTAATGACAGGATGAGCATCTGCTGTAGCCTAATTACTACCATCAAAAGCTAGACATCGGTCCTGCCAGTAAAGAGCATAATTGAGCAGCGATTGTGACTCCTACGCCTTCGCTATTGTCATTGTGCATTTAGTAGTGTCCGCGTAACAGCACGACGATGCTGCAGAGCAGTGCATCATCACATTAATTATCCACACATGACTTGATTCATCATTGCTTATTTTGTTGCCTTTTTCGAATTAGTGTGATATACACGGTTCATCCCAAATGGCATTTTGTATGTATATCCTCTTATTTCGTCATTTCTATTTATTATTTTGATAGCTTTATTTGAGCTGTATACATTTTGTTGAATCCTGTTTAAAATGAAGCTGCCTGATTTTGTCTATAATAACAATAAAATAAAAGAATAAATGTGTTTGTGTGGAGTTGATGGGATGAAAGCGCAACAGAAGAATTTTGTTTTTCTTCTGGGGGGGGATTTCATGATGGTCATTTCAAATGCAGCTAAATTTATTAACAGTTGCATGTACACATGCACCTGAAATTGGTTTCAAAACTGACTTAACTAAAGCTACCCTGAATTATTCACACCACTTTTTACATTTTACTTTAATTTACAATAAGACAAGTCTAATATATAATCTAAAAAGCTCATCTATACAAAGTATGACATTTACAAGCAAGGATGAATTCTTAAGAAAAGGAACAGATCGTCTTCATTAATAAGAATATGAGTATGCATTTCTACTTCTATAGAAGGGTTACTTGCAATTGAAAAAGCCTGGATTGTTTAAAAATAATATACAGTTAGTCCAGTCTTTAAGGGGATAAACTGTTCTTGAAATGGATGCTGCTATTAGAGTTTCAATATTGCAATGTGTCCTTTTGTTAGATGGGCATTTTGAGGAGGGCACCCTCTGTCAGCAGTGTGAGAGTGGTGATCATATATTTGCTGTTTGAGATCTGAAACAAAAAGAAAACAGAAAATTAGTGAAACATGAGACTATATATGTTATGAATCAGTACATGTTTTTCTCAGATGGTACCTTGATCTTGCCATTGTATTTGGCTGAACCCAGTGATGTAGCCACTTCCTTCAGACTTCCTGATGATAGATCCAGCCTGAAGTGTTTGTAAAAGTGGGAATTCAGCCCCTGCATGAAACTCATCACCTCATCAATGTCAATGATCTTTCCTGGCTCCTCCTCTTCTCTCACTTTCTCTGCACCTGAACCCTTTCTCACGCTGCCCCACAGATCCCAGGCATCTTGGGGGTCGACTGTGTACGTAATCTGTAGTGGTGGTGCAACTGGAAGGCTCCAAATCAATTTGAGATGCTGGATGTTATCCTCATTGTGGCAGTTGGTCCATAAAGCTGCCAGCCATTGTAGGCTAGTGTGGCTGATTTCCAGAGGACCGATGCAGCAGTCAAAGTTCTGCTTAAACCAAGACTGGACTAAAGAAGTGAGGTCCTCAGGTCCACTGCTACCAAAGAGTGGCAGACAGATAAAGTCTTTTGGAAGCGAGCCCAGGTAATCAGAATTCCCATTCATGCAGGTCAGCCAGCCACTCCATATCAGCTTCTGGGGCTCATCCTTCTTTGCAAACATATGCTTTGAATGGACCTACGGTGGAAAAGGAAATCATTAAAAAGGTCAAAAATGCTCCGAGTAATAAATCTTAAATAATCTCAGTAATTAGCATTGATGACTTACTTTCTATGGTTTTAATTAGGCAGTAAATGTATATGAAGAGCATTAAACAGCCATTCTAGCTTTCTGTATCAATCTATTGTTAAGACTGGCATGTCCTGTCAATGCTGTCCTCTGGTTACCTGTATGAGAACAGTTTCAGCATCATCTGTCCCCGCCATCCCATGCACCAGAGAGAAGGAGACTCGGTAGCTGTTCTGCACTCTGTCAACGTCCACCGCCAAACCCTGCTGCTTCTCTGCAGTAATAAACACCGAGAGCTGCCTGGAGTAGCTTTTCAGCTTTGTGTGTCTGAACTGATACAGAGGTGTAACGTAGGACAGCTTCCATTCCATTTTCACCAACAAGGCCAGCTGATCCGCATTTATCTTCTCCTTGAATGAGGAAAGAGAGATGCTGACCATTCTGTGCAGGAAATGCACACACACACAGGCTTTGGTTGCCTCACCTTGACATTGTGCAACTTTGAAACTCTTCTGGTGGTGCTGAACCTTCGTGCTGTCAACGTTGGCGTAAAGCCAAAGCGTGAAGCAGCACCAAGGCAGCTGCCATATGACAGCCGGTAACTTTTACTTCTCTTTTGAACTGGCACACCGTTGATGGGAGTCCTCACCGCACTAAAAACCACACAAACAATACCATCAGCTTTCCTACAGTTAATGCTGTCTATTGCAGGCTTTGCAGTACAGTACAAATAGTAGTACAAATAATGAGATAGTGTAATTGTGAATTTTAATGTCTTGACTTTTACTGCATTTACATACAACAGTCAACCATAATAATCATCACAATTCATTTAACAGGTGCTGCTGATATAATTAGAATATCACCTACGGAACTAGTCTGAGAGGTCATTTAAAGGCCTGCACAGGTGTTTTGCATTAAAAAGCTGATTAGAGTGTGACACTAAGTGTCTTCAATATTGAACCTTTACACAGTATTTTAATTTAAGAAATACTGAATTTGGGGTTTTCCTTAGTTGTCAGTTATAAACATCACAATTAAAAGAAATAAACATTTGAAATACATAAGTCTGTGTGTAATGAATTAATATACAAGTTTTACCCTTTGAATGGAATTAGTAAAATAAATCAACCTCTTTAATTTTTTTTCTAATTATATCACCAGCACCTGTACAGCGATCGTAGATCGTAACTGTTAAACTCTAGGACATTATTGTTAATGATTTGATTAAACATCCAATCTATTTTGATCACTTTCTGTACCAGTCTGAGACCAGTAGAAGGAGTCAAATGCTGTTCTTATGTTGCCAAAAAGTGATTAAAGCCAATTTCTGTTTACTGAAAGCTCCTATTTGCCTTATTTTAAATTCATGGAGCTCTATTTGCTTCTTGGGTGTAGGTTGACCCTCCCTCTCGCCCACAGCCAGCTGGGTTAGGCTCCAGCACCCCCGTGACCCCGCATTAGGGAATAAGCGGCTTGGAAAATGGATGGATGGGTGTAGGTTGCCCTGCTTTAACCTACACACTGTTATTTCACGCTTACATGCATCTCTTACTGTAAAATTTTAAGTAACACGCAAAGAGTACACACTACACCCATATTCATAGAAACCAAAACGAGTTATTTAAAATAAATGTTCAGTTCCGTGTTTATGTATCTGTGATATCTGTTTAATTCAAAGGTAGTCACGAAAACCCTGACCGTGTTGTTATATGGCTAACATATAACAGCGTGGTTAGAAGAACACGATTACTGTGCTGTTTGCTCATGCCGACTCAAATACTAGGTAGAAAAACAGTGTTTCCTTCATGAGATAAGATTTTACCTTCCGCGATGCTGCTCCATATTTAACATTATGTCGTGCCGAGCAAACCGGAAGCAAATTTGAACGTCGCGCGTTCCCGTGAGTCTGCGCGGCTAGTGTCAGCCAATAACATGCACCCAAACAGGAAGTGTATTTTTTTTCTCGAGTAAAATGTGAAAAAGGACAGTGTAAAAGCGTAAGAGTATTAATAAATATTAATAGGTCCTTGTTTTAGCAGAGTTTCAAGCAAATATTAAATTGGTCGCTCATTATTTTGGGGAGCAAGGATAGCAAAGATTAGAAAGGAAGAGGTGAAGAAGGCTCTAAAAAAGGATAGAGTGGAAAGGCTGTTGGTCCTGATAACCTACCTCGTAGGAGACAGTAGTGTTTTTTCTAACCAGGATTCTAGAGAGAATTTACCTGAAGATGTGAGTGTTCTGGCGCTTTAAAAACAAGCGTGATTCATAGAGCTTCCACACATGAGCCACACAATGAACCTCAAGATTACTGTAAACCAGACCTAGGAAGAAGGTGGAGAGTAATGAATAGCAGTATGTTTCATGCCCTGATAGAGCACCACAAATGCCATTTTTGCTTTGAGAATGGGGAAGTACAGAGATGGTCAGAAGGATCTGCATTGTGTCTTTGTGGATCCAGCGATGCCATATGTTAGCGTTCCGAGAGAGGAGCTGTGGTACTGTATGAGGTTGTCTGGAGTGGCAGAGAAGTACGTCAGAGTAGTCCAGAATACGTATGAGAGGAGTATGACTGTGGTGAGTGGTGAAGTAGGTCAGACAGAGGAGTTCAAGGTGGAGGTGGGTCTACATCAAGGATCAGCTTTGAGTCCCTTCTTGTTTGCTATGCTGATGGACAGGTTGACAGATGCGGTCAGACAGGAATCTCTCTGGACAATGATGTTTGCAAATGACATTGTGATCTGCATTGAGAGTAGAGAGCAGGTGGAGGAACAACTGGAGAGGTGTAGGTTTGCTCTGGAAAGAAGAGGCATGAAAGTCAGCCGTAGTAAGAGATGGACTTGGGGTCAACAGTTCAGTTTGATAGGGAGTGTGGGAAAGAGGTAAACATGTGAGTGCAAGCAGGTTGGAGCAGGTAGAGGAAAGTTTCAGGAGTGTCTTGTGACAGAAGAGTGTCAGCAAGACTCCAAGGAAAGGTGAACAAGACAGTGGCAAGACCAGCTTTTCTCTATGGGTTAAAGACGGTAGCAGTGAGGAAAAGACAAGAGGCTGAGATGGAGACGGATGCAGAGATGAAAATGCTGATGTTCTCCTTAGGAGTGACAAGGTTGGACAGGATTAGGAACGAGTACATCAGAGGGACAGCTCACGTTGCCTGTGTTAGCAACAAAGTCAGAGAGGCCAGACTGAGATGGTTTGGACATGTGCAGAGGAGGGATAGTGAATATATTGGGAGAAGGATGTTGGAGATGGGGATGGCAGGCAAGAGGGCACAAGGACGACAAAGAGGAGATAGATGGAGATGCTGACAGAGGAGAAGTTTGACTGGTGTCAGAGCAGAAGATGCCGAGGTTAGAGTTAGATGGAAGCAGATGATTCATTGTGTTGACCCCTGATGGGAACAGCTGAAAGGTAAAGAAGAAGATGCAAAGGCATTATAATAAAATAATAAACAGTGAGATTCCTGTCAGATAAGAAAGAAAATTAAAGGTCCCATATTACTGTATAGCGTTTAGTGTTATACTGTGCCAACTCAACCCAGCTTGATCTGTTTCTGTAGTTTTACTTGCTGCTGTATTTATTTCATCTTCTGTAACATAGTGTGCTGTTGTGAGACAAAATCTCCCCATTGTGGGACTATTAAATGTTTTCCTATTCCTATTCTTATATCCCCTTTTGTGAAAAACAGCTGCCTGAGGGCCCCTCAATGTATCTGCAAATATTCATGCTGATAGACCATACAGAAGTTTGCAGTCTGTAAGACAACTGGTTTTGAGTTACAGCTTCAGCCTGCTCTCAACTGATGATTCATGTAGACAGGTCTCATATGGGATTATAGTAACACATCAAAAAAACAGGAACATATAATAAAGGGTGTATACTTCTAAACTTCTTGATGTTTGTCTACA
The DNA here is from genome assembly GCF_900634795.4 of Betta splendens. NCBI lineage: Eukaryota > Metazoa > Chordata > Actinopteri > Anabantiformes > Osphronemidae > Betta > Betta splendens. Next base: position 8,467,980 of record NC_040882.2, on the reverse strand, counting down.
TACCCATCAGAGCCACAGAAATGTATATAATTTTGCACAAAAGTGGATCTTTAAGGTTAAATATGGGATTGAGATTATCAGGATAATGTAATCAATGTCTCAAGTGACAAAGATAAATGTGTATTTGTGTGTATGTTCCAGTACCTGCCATTTTCACATGCATCTACCAAAACCTTTCCCCTCCCCGTTACCATGGAAACTGTGCTCTTCTCTTTTTTCTCCCCATGTATGGTGTCTCCCTACTTTCTTACTATTCTCCTTGTCCTCTTCTTATCATATACTGTACACCCCCATGTATTCATTGGTTCTAGTCCTCCATTTTCCCCTTCCCCAGCTTTGCGCTGAGCTTATTGCTGAATTTTTGAGCCTTGAATCTGGACCATGAATGTGCATTTGTATGTTTTGCCTGCACCTGTGTACTGAATGGAGGCTTGCTCCACAGCACATACACCGCCAGACATACAGTATGATGACCACATCAACAGCCAATCATATTATCGGTAGCTGATGGTGGGCTTTAACCAATGGGGGAAGCTTGCAAATGATGTGTGAGCAGAACGGATGCAGCGCCATGGAAACTGCTGAAGGTGTAAAGAGATAACAGCACACTCTAGTGGCACTAGTCGTCCTTGCTTATCAGAAGCAGCATGGTCAAGTTCTTTTGCACGAAAACATCTATTTCTTTTATTTACTTGTCTTCCAGCTCAACATTTTGTTTATTTTAGATGCTTTTTAAATTATGGTCACCAGAGAAAGGACAGGCTCATTTTATCTTTTTATCAGCAGGTTTGTCTTCAAAGGACATTTTGACCTGAAAATATCCCAACATCATCATATGTCCATATATAAAATCACTGGCACTTATCTGTAACCAATGTTGTTAAAATAATTTTGCATTAACATCAACTTGATTGACTTCTTGCTTTAATATAAAGGGTAACATTAAACAAAGTTAAACCATCCTTTTATTGTAAAGTGAAGCTAATACTCAATTCATCTTTGTTGCTCTTAAGTGTCACAGTATAGTTCTCTCTTGTTGTGTTGAGGATATTAGAGTGTATCTAAAACTGAGCAATGGGAGGTTATTAGCACTCCTTTCATCAGCTCTAGGGGGCATCACCAACATATTATGCGGCTTATCTTTTCACACCTGAGGACATTTTACCTTTTACCTGCACCATAGGAACCCCTGCTTTAAGCACCTGCTTAAAGAGGACAAGAATAGATAGCCTTAATATTATATTGCACTAATAGTATCGGACTGTACATTATAAGTATCTGTGCTAGGTAATCTTTACATGTAGGCAGAGTGATGCCACAATCTGCCACTATCCCATTGTAAAATGATAGACTCTAAGCTGCCCCTCGTTTTACTGAGGAACCTCCCTAAGGCGAATTAAGGAATCACTGTGATTCTGATCTTTACTATTTGGATTCCTATATTAGTCTTAGTAAACATACAATAAGTGCGCTATTTATGTCAGGGGAAACAATTTAAACATGAAAAGCATGGCGATAAGAAGAGAAAAGGGCTGACGTAAGGTGATGGGGTTTCTATGGTCGACGCTTGCGCGGGATAGAAGACTGGATGCAAACGCTGGAGATTAGGAAACTGCGCCTAAATCGGACCTCCACGGTCCGCCATATTGGCTCGAGCCGCGCCGATGTGCTGATCTGAGCCCACGGTGGCGGGCCCATTTCGGATCTGACCGGACTAGTTTCCTGGACGATAGAGGGAGGAGCCTGGCATTTCTGGAAGTCGGAGGAATAGCCAGTCAAAGCCAGCCAGCATCTGAGCCAGGGCTGGAACCGGAGCAACGGCGGACGAGGAGTCGGCTCCGCTGGAACACGATTTCTGCTGGAATCTCAATATTCACGAGACGGTTTATGCAACGGGGCGCCGGTCGTCATGAAGATCACCCATTTGGGCTCGGGAAGCTGAAGCGTGTTGCAGGCCGGCCACATTACGTTTTCGGTGGGATAGCGTTAAGCCGTGTGCGATAACGCTGGGTGTGCACGGCGCGATTACAGCGCGAGCCAACCGGTTATTTCACCGACAGCTAGCTCACAATAACGCTGCTAGCCCACCGTCTCCCAGAGACCCCGTTAGCGCGCAGCGGCGGGAGCATCTTGGTCGGTGTGCGAAGTGCCAGCGGATGCTGCCGAGGAAGCCGCGTACCTGGCGCTGAGCAGCGGCGAGAAACCGACCCGAGGCACGCAACGAGCGGTGTTTTTCTGCAAGTGACACGGGGAATATCCACGCCCCGGGGTCTGGACTGTGCTTACTGTTTAGCTAGCTCGCTGGCTAGCAAGCCTACCGGGGAAGTAGCTCGGGAGAAGGTGGGGCCGCGGAATGACAGCCTTGGACGCCAGCTAATGTGGTTAGCCGGCTAACGTTCGCTTGGACTCTCGCAGGGGCCGCTGGGTTTCCAGTAACCGACGCTGTTGGGGCTAAATTGCCAGGAGCGCATCGTCTAACGCGCCACTAGCCCCGTTTGGCGAGGCATTCACGTTAGCACAGATTCCCGCAGAACCCGTGTGGGTGGGATATCTGCCCGGGGAGCATCCTCGTTTATCCGAATGACCATGGCGGACGACGACGTTCTATTTGAGGATGTCTACGAGCTGTGCGAGGTGATTGGGAAGTAAGTACTGTCGATAAAACCCATAGAGCGTGTTCTCGTCTTTTGTGGAGTTGCCTCCACTGTCCTCGCCTTTTTGCCTGTCGACAGGGCTGCAAGGGCCATGCTTAATTAGTCTGGGTGCTGTTCCTATGTGGAGGATGCAGGTTTCACCAGGGGGAATAGTGATCGGAGGAAAGCGTAAGAACGTTTATCCTCACACAAGGTTTAATGCTATGAAATATGAAATACTGCGTAGATGTTGAATTGAGGAGTCACTGATGGTGTCAGACATCATGACCTCCATGCAGGAAGGTAAAGTTGCTAAACTGAGGCGTGGACTCACTTGATTGGAGATGAACAATGACTACTGTACGCTATTGTGTTCTCATTTACAGCTGACAGGCTCCACGTTGGGATTTTCTGTATCCCAATTCATCTGTCTGTCAGCAGCCACACCTGCAGCCCCGTACACACTGATTGCCCATTCACCCCGTGAACGTGTTGGAGGAAACAGCGCTGTGCCCGTGAAGTCGTTATGTTATGTTATCACGCAAACCCGGACACTGGAAGGGGCATGACGTGCTTGCAGAGGTTCACAGTGCCGTGAAAGCTGGAAATTGCCACAGTATGCCTGTTCCTTCTGTGCAGTCAGACAAGGCTCCACCGCTCCTCCTGGATGCGAGGTGGGAAGCCTGACAGGCCCACCACAGCCCTGACTGCAACTACCAGTCAGTCTCCTCCCCCTGCCATCTTCCCTCACTGAGGGTCCATTAAGTTTGGTAGGGGAAAGAGGCACACTGTCTCCAGTCCCCTAGGCTCTTCTATCTTCATCCTGAGACTTCCTGTTGCCCTGGTTACTAATTGATGTTTTGCTCCAGAACCTCTGCATTGAGTATTTGATATCAGATACGAGGCGCCATTGGCAAAGGTTTTGCAGTCATTTGACGACACAAATTAACTATGACGCTTATTACATCAAAGCAAGATTTTCTTTGAGCCCTGGGGCCATAGTGAATGTTAGATCAACTGCGATGATGTTGTATAACTTATAAAAAAAAGTTGTCAAAAAATATTTTAATGGTTTTGTCTAATGAACAGTGTTTTGCCATGCGAGCTGTGTGCGTTGACTTTCCTGGTGCTGTTTATTGTATGACCTACCTTGATAGCCCAACGAACAAGCCTGCAGCCATTAGCCAACACAGAATTGCAGTGTTCCCTTACTTCCTGGGTGTACCAAGCATTGTGGTCATGGTCTAGTCAGGTAAAAGAGGAGTGAAGCATGAGGAAACAGGAGTTGGGGACCTTTTTCAGTAAGTGAGATGACACCTTTATGTTGCCAAAAAGGCATGAAATTCCTCCCATTCTGCCAGTTTTGATGTGAAACGGTTGTGGATGGGTCAAGTGTGTTGAATCCCGGTATCTTGGGAAGTGTTTCGAGGGTGGCTGAGGCAGATCAATGGAAATGGCTGAAGTTGGAAATGGGATGGCCCTGAGGCTACACACACAAATAATGCTAGCAGACACCGATTGCAGCAGGTTGCCATCTCCCACTTTGTTTTTAATCTCCCATTGTTATGTCAGCGCTGCTGTAAGTAGTGGACAACATGACAAACGCTGAGTAGGTTAATTAGATTTGAAATAGAAAGGCTTCATAGACACCACTATCTATTTGTATTGTCATTTTTGCTATATGTGATTCTACATTTTAGCCTAAATAGGCTTCATTAAAGAAACCAAGGCCATTTTGTCACATAAGGAAAATATAACATTTCCCCCTCTGTGAAATGGATTGAAAACAGCATGACAATTTGTCTGTTGATTGACCACTCTCTCGTTTGTTTCATTTTTTTATATTCCAAGAAGACTTGAATTTGAGGCTTTACTGTCAGTTTAAAAATATCCACCTACCATGAAATGTTTGTATAGGACTGTGATGTTCATAGCATCGAAAAACATTATGATTTAGCATGAGTGAAATGACCTGATAAGATTGTCTTTACCATGATGTTTAACATCTTATAACAATCTGTCTGACTTGATTGAATAATCGTAGCTCTGTTTATGCTTGCTTGTGTCCTGGTGACCTCTTATCGAGGCCATCCCTTTTCACATCTGTATTCAGAGAAGCTGCCTAACAGGTACAAGAACTGTATATTTGATTTTGGATGTGAAGTTTCATTGTAGCATTTCCTTGTTTCTGTGCACTTGTGTAACATGACACGTTTACATGTGTGATTTAGAAGCTCATGCATGTAGGATCAGCTTCCCTGTGACATACTAGCTCTCATTCAGAGTAAAGATGAAACGGGAAACATTTAACTTCCACTCTTGACTATAATAATTACATTGTTGTCGACGTTTGGTACCGAATGGTTTGCTATTTACAGTTTACACCGTATTATCTTATGATGGGGTTTTAAACATGACCACAGGCCTGATATTGAGAACGAGCTTGATTTGTAGCATTGGCAAAGTGCTGGAGAAATTTAATCCTTTTTTCTGTAATGATTCTGTTTGAATAGCGCTTAGGTTGTTAAGAATCCCTACCGGAGTCACAGTACTCTTTATTTCAGCCCCGGGGTGTTCATTACAGCCAAACATACTGGAATGTGCGCCTCACTCGTTAAACCAATGATGTGATCAGTCCTCTGGGTTGTTCTAAGTTGGATAATTAAATTGCTTGGGCAACATTTAAATCTGATGATAGTTTCTCCCAAAACGATGCAACCTTGAGTATACAAAACAAACATGATGAGTGCCCTTTGCTTTGTTTGTCTAAAACTTGAATTGTTGTTGCTGCTTAACAGATGTGTCTAGTATCAGGATTCAAAAGCGTTATTGATAAGACACGGTTTGCAGGAATACATCTTTTCTCCTTTATATTGCCTTATGTGTTATAATGGTGATGAATATGTTTTTCAACCTCTTCATTAAATACTCATCATTTCTTAGATCACAAGAAAATATTTTGATATTCTGTTTTTTGGTCACGCCAACAGTTGAAAAGTCCAAAATATTAAAATGTATATTGAAGAAAGGGGTTGATGAGTTGCAAATCCTCACAGTGATTTGCTTTGAGATACCTGCTCATTAAGTACACTGTACAGATTAGAGCAGTCTCTTTAAAGCTAGGTTTTGGATCCCGATTGAAGAGATCTCCCCGCTATTTTGTTTCCCTCATAGAGTATGTAAATTGGGCTGAGAGACTGTTCAGCTGGAAATCCCATGGTTTTGGCCCCCAGCTTGGCCAGCATCACTCAGCTGAAGTGTCCTGAAGTATGACACTAGCTTCCTGCTCGGATCAATAAGGTATCGCATTAATGAATGTGATACTTTATCTAATCCTCCCATCTGTTTCGTAAAAGGAGACCAATTTTTCTATCAATAAAAGCAGTGTAGCAAAGATTTTTGGGTTGGGTTTAATTTAAACTCTGAAATTCGTATTTTACATGTGCGCAGGGTAAAGTACTGTTTTTTTTTCTTTCTAATTTGCATCGGGGAGCACTCAGGACTGTTATTGCTCAGGCGTTCAGACTGTGGGTGAAAAGACTGAACTTTGTTGAACTTGTTAAATTAACAACTTTGCACTCAAGCCCAGACTAGTGTGGGAGAAAAGACACTCTGATATCTATTAATATTGTTAATATTATTGACTTTGTATGCTGAGGCTGTAAGCTGCTATACTTATTTTTATAGCAGTAAAGTACTTGGCAGTAAATGTTCTTACACAAAATTGTGTAGTATTTTTTAGTATTTTTGGGATGTGTCTGCATTACTGAGTAATGACAGCATTCTTTTTTTAGAAAACTTCTAAATGATGGCGTGGACGTGTCACTGTACATCACTGACAATAACATGCTCGGTGACAAGAGCAGCTAACATGAAATTACCTTTGCCCTGTGATACAGCTTAACTGAGGGGAGTGTTGTAGCTGTTGGCTGCAGGTAAATGCCAGAAAGCTGCTTTAAGCAAAGTACTGCTCTCATGAGAGCAGTACTGGTGGCATGGATTCTGCAGCTCCACGTGTCCTGTCCCTGTTAGGGAGAGACAAAATACCGCTGAGAAGAAATGGAGCCCGTGGCCTGCATGCATGTCAAAAATGCACATCCAATCTTGGCCAGCCTTTGATTTACATGGAGCGGAGAGTTGAAATGAAGCAAGGAGCTGGCTGTAAAGATTGCCACTTCGGGCTAATGTTTGATGACTACCGCTGTCGGATGTGAGCCATGTGTGGGCGTTTTGTATGAACCCACTCAGCACAGCTGCAGTGATGTCAGTATGGCATACGGCCTCTCTGGCTCAGACAGACACACAAAAACGCACTTCTTCTTCTCCCCCTCTCGCTCCTTTACACTTGCTTGCTCTCTTTTAATGCTTCCATAATGGCTACTGTACACAGCCGAGTGGTCGTTTGGTTATTATTTGAGACAGTGAGATGAATTATATTGCAATCTATGAAGGTTCCAACCCTCTTGCAATAGCAGTGACAACTGTTCTCACAAAAGTCCCATTTGCGCAGTGATTCTCCGTGCGGGCGTCTTAAATTGACAGCCAAGATCATAAATGGGGTTGTTCTTAACCTGCCAGGTTCATCCAGGTTCTTAATGGTGGTAATGAGCTTTATTGGCACACATTAGCTCGTTGCCACAATGGCCTTAGCCTCACGAGATCATCTGTATTCATGTGCTTGCAACCTCTGACGCAACTTCAGCCACAACTGAAATATTTGTAGTGAGGGCATGAGGAGCTCCAACATGCACACAAACAGACCCCCGCACGTCCAAGGCTCGCTTTTTTTAATGGGAAACACAGCTGCTACAGCCCATCAACCAAGCAGGGCAAAGGTCAGTGGGGCTGTCAGATGAAAAGCAGGACTCCTGCGGACTCTGAAGCAAAGAGTGTTGTATTTTACGGTTCTGTCAGAGCAGAGTGCATACCGGCTCCCTGCATATGTTGGCGGGGGTTAAATATTAATCGCATCAACAGATGTGAGAGACAAATGGGGGCGCTAAGGCAGCTCATATACTTACATTTGCTGATTTTCCTAAAACACAGCCCATACTTGTGAATATGTGGTGGTGTTTTTGTGTTTGATTCCAGTGGCATTGGTTCTGCCTGTAAGATGCAGAGACTGCTGAAATGTGTGCGTGTCTAACCTCAGTGGGCCAGGAGACAAAATGCACAAATGTCTCAGCTGTCAGTGTCTGTTGAACAAGAATTACCATGTTACTGAAGGAGGTAACAAAATGTTCATTTTATTGCTTGCTTCTGGTATTTGTGTCATGTTTTTAATATTTCTAAAATATCCCATTTGTTTAATGCCTGTGTCCCTGCATTCCCTCATAGTTGCATCAGAAAATGGCGACACAATCAACAGACAATGCTTTTTATTCATGATTGTATAAATTCAAGTTGAGGTGTTTGGGTGGTAGTGGAAACAGTTTCACCGATCCTGAGCATGTGATTTCACAGTTGTTGTTGGTTGGGTGTTAACATTAACAGAAACTATTGCCAATTTGTGCCCCTTTCTACATATAAAACAGTTTTTAAACCTTTTGGGCCTGGTACAGTATAACCCCTCTAAATCCTTCTAGATAAAGCAAACACAGAGCTAGTATTGGTTGTCTCAAGCGCGTTAATGTCTCTTCTGAACTGTACAAAGTTGCAGTTAATGCATTTTTGAGAAATGTGCCTCACCGTATAGAAAAGCAATTCTCATAGGTTCCATATGTTAGCCTCCGGTCATGAGGAAACACTTTTATAAATAAACCGTGTAGGGTAGGTCTCCCTTTGCTCAGGTCTCTATAATAAAGCTTTTTTATTTTAGCTTTTACAGCTGTGCTGCACACCACTGCTCTGTAATTCCCACTGGCACGAGTGTGCAGGCTACCACCCAGTACAAATGTACAGTATTCTCTGCAGTGTGTGCCCATTGCACTGAGGATATTCGAACTCTCTTCGCATTAGAAAATCTTGCGCTGACCGATTGGTGTGTTTGTGGATTTCATCTGACTAACTTTGTGTATTTCTGTGTTGCAGGGGTCCCTTCAGCGTCGTGAGGCGCTGTATCAACAGGGACACGGGCCAGCAGTTTGCTGTCAAGATCGTGGATGTGGCCAGCTTCACCTCCAGCCCTGGCCTCAGCACAGAAGGTGAGGGGCATAGCCGACCTGTGCCTCGGCTGTGTACTGGGAGCACCAGATGGGTGGGGTTTACAGAATCAGGACAGGACAGTTGTCGAGGATGCGGTCACTCGCAGGGAATTACATTTTTAACATTGAAATTGAGTGGGTGGCTGTAAGCCACACCCATCTGGTTGTTTGTGGTTTAATGCAAATGTGGGGAATTATCTGCAAATGCTGTTAGGCTTGGATGTGAATATATTCTTAGTGCATAACGTCATTATCTCACACAAGCAAACAAGACCTAATGCCACATGCTGCACACAGATGAATAACATGTTAGAACTGTATGTGTTTGTGTGTGTGGATCTGTGTACACGGTTGGGTTGTGGTTGTTGGTTAATATTGAAGCATGCCATGTCTCACCATGTGGTCCTGTGCTTTGTCGGGCTGAGGGAGGGGGAGATGGAGACAAAGAGCATAGGTGTGTATGTGTTGATGGTGATGTTGGCATTCCCTGCATGCCATCTGTGAGGTCCCAGTCAGAGATTAGTGTGGCAGCCAGTAACAGCAAGACAAGGAAATGACCCAAGAGAGGAGATTTATACCAGCATTACACCCATAGTACAGTACACCAACATTTCTGTCCTAAATCATTTTGTCATAATTCTGGGTCTAAAATTAAACTCTACTAAATGATGCCATAGGAATGCTTTTACTTTGCTATAGCTGGGTTGTGGACTCACTATTAGGACTCACCTTATCTTGTGCTCAGTTGCACAAAGCATCTGACTGTTTGGCTTCTCGTGGTGTATACTGTATGATGATGATGATGATGATGATGATGATGGATGGATGACTTCAAAGAGATTATGACCGTGTTTCATTGTAATGGAAGCTGTTGGGGATGACAACAATAATGCAGTGTGTGCTTTTTGGGAGAAAATGTCTGACTAATCTGGTTTATATCATATAATGGCTTACTTTATCTTTCTAAGGAAATGTAAATAATTACAATAATAATTACACTGAATGGACATCCAGTGTTATAGCTAAGGCCCATTCACCTCAGATTACAGGTTGGAATTTAGAAAGTTGTAGAGAAATATACAATTTTATTTAATTTTGGCTGGTGTTCTGTTTTTGGAAACATGTTATGACTGAATTTTACAGTGTGGTTAGCAGCTACTATGAAATGTCTATCATGAGTTATACTATGTGTACTCACAGATGAGTCATGGAATTTTTTTATTTTATTTATTATTAATTTGACAGCTTCATGGCCTGTAATCGTGTTTAGTAGACTGGAACCAGTCAAATTCTTGTGCTTTTGCTGTTGTCGTCTGCATTCTTGGGGTGAATACTATAGATTTGTATGCTCAGGTCACTCTGCATCTTGGATCATGTTGCATATTCTTTATGAAAAAACAATTTGCATTGTTGGAAAGGTAGACGGTGTGTAGTGCAGCTTGGGCTGAATAACAAACATTCGTCATGATGCAGGAATATATTTGTGTGTCATATTTTTGAGATATTGGGGTAATGAACAAAAGCTGTCTGACTTGGAATTTTGGGTGAAGTAAAATTTCTTTGTGTCTGGATGGTACTGCATATTTAAAATAAATCAATATTACATTTGTATGTAAGTATTGTATGTAATGAAAATATTTTAAATGTAATTTGTCGCTGCATGATGAGCTTTGGAGGGATTTCAACAGGCTTGTTTTTGTGATATTGTAAGATAAACTAGCAAGGTTGTTTCCCCTTATGAATATTTAACATTGCATCACGAGGACTAATCTGTCCTAAACAATCCACACGAGAGTGCCTGTGGAAGGGGCCTTGTGAATGGCTTTGGTTTCATTCAGACTGTTCCGGCCTCTCTGACTGCCTGCCTCTGTCTGAGCGGTTTCCTCGTTGCCGTGTAGACACTGGGCCGTATTGTTAAGTTAGAGAATAGATCCTCAATGGGACGGGCTAGTGATGAGTGTAAAGAAGAGAGGGAAGAAATAATGAAAGCAAGGCCACGTTAGAATGGGGTCTCTGTAGCAGGAACACGGTGTCATTTCTCTGTGTTGCATAATGACACTAGTCTGTCCTGACACAATGGGTATACTCAGAAAGATGAGTAGACTTGCAGATGGGGAGTGGAGTGCGTAAATGAGGTTTTTATGGAGTGAGGAGGTCAACAACAGCAAATTATGTCTATCAGTCTCCATCTGTGTCTTTCCACTTGCCTTGCTGGTTATTGGTCCTTTTAATGAGACATTACTAATGCTTTAATTGTATTTGCCGTGTGGGACAGATATTCATTCGCATGTGAAATTAACGCAGGGTTCTGGTGATGCTGCATCTGGTGTCGCTTGCCTGTCTGTAAGATGCAAGGTTGTCAGCTTCCTTATGCATCCACCCAACATCTCTCACTAGCCAAGTAGGATAGGGCAAACAGCCTGAAAATGAACTGCGTTATAGCGTCCCCTGGTGGTGCGGTTGAGGCATTAGCCGAGAGAGAGAAACGGCGGCATGCTGTTTCTGCTGGCGTTTCATCTTCCTAATTTGTCACCCAGAGGCGTGAAAGAACAAACGCCACCAAACAACCACAAATGAGCATCTCGAGAGTCTGCATGTCTCTCTTTGTCGTGTGTGGTTGCTACATTCTCATCGCTCTGCTCTCCACCTCACAGTAAAAATAGGAAAATGTAGATTTTAAAGTTCAGTGGACCATTTCAACAAAGCTGATGTTAAATCCTGCACATTCAGTTGTGCTTAGACTGCTGTACTGTTACTTTTACAGCCCAATCTTTATTATTTAGCCTTTCTACCTTAAATTATTTTTTTCAATTTTCCACTCAGTTCTTTTTATTTTCCTTCTACTTCCTTCTATTTTCCTTTTGCAGCGTGTGTGTAAAATAAAATACTGTTTGCACCAAGGTGAGGCTTAATTAAAAACACTAAAGTGAGTTGGGTTATGGGCTAAGTTATGCTTAGAAAAACTGTAGCGATGCACAGATTTATTAGGAAAAATTATATTTGTTAGTATTTGTAGTATTTAAATAAAAACTTTAATAAATGATTTTGGTGTTTCATAATGTGTCTAATTTTGTCTGGCAGATCTGAAGCGAGAGGCCAGTATCTGCCACATGCTGAAGCACCCTCACATCGTGGAACTGCTGGAGACCTACAGCTCTGATGGCATGCTCTACATGGTCTTTGAATTGTAAGTGTGTATCACTCTGTCAGACACGATATTTCATGAAATCAGGCATGCATTAACAAGATTCTGACCTTTTTGTTTCTGCATCTCGCATGAATGGTTTTAACCAGAGCAGGAAACGCTCATGTACCGGTATAGTTAACCTCATGTGCAGCTGCTGATCAGTCCTTCCTTTCGCTCTACACGTTTGAAGGTGATTCATAGCGGGTCTGTGGTGATTTGTGGTAATGTTACTGGTTACAGACCCGCTGAATGATTTCATGGCAAAAAAACAATTGAGTAATAAGTCATTAAAAAAGCACATTAGAATACTTAGGCTTAGGCTTTATTTTATCTAAATATAACATTTAATTTGATTTAATTTGATTTTAAAACATAATCAACACAAAATAATCAAAGTACTAAATACTTCCCTGGGGACTGCAACACATGAAGAGTGCTAGTGAATATAGTGCCTCTTGCTAGAGAAAGCAGATCCTGATAGCTCCCTGATGTATCTAATTGTATGTGTACTCTGTTTAAAATGCTAGTTGCTAGTTCATCTGTTCTTGAGGGATCTGGTATCTCTCAGTGGACTCCTCGCTGACATTTTCTTCTATTTTTTAATCTCTTACAGTATGGATGGGGCCGACCTGTGTTTTGAAATTGTGAAGAGAGCTGATGCTGGGTTTGTGTACAGTGAAGCAGTGGCCAGGTAGGACACGCACGCAATCTTTAAAATAGAACACTCAGTTAATATTCATGACTTTTGATAAGAGTGGGCTTTCTGTCCATACAGTCACTACATGAGGCAGATTTTAGAGGCACTTCGGTACTGTCACGATAACAATGTGATTCATCGCGATGTAAAGGTGAGTACTTCCCCTCCGCGACTGCTGAAACTACAGAATGTGTCACCAGACTGAAACCAAAGGTCAGAGGAAGGTTTAACCTTTTTAGAAAAATGGCAATGAATATGCTGTACATCAGACCTCTCACACAACAGCTCTTTAAAAATAAGTAGCTTTGAGCACACACAAAGCTCATCCACACATTACCTTAGGTCTCGTTGCATGCGAATCGCTGATCTGGATTTGTTTGTAAGATTAGCATCAGCCACTGTTTTCAACAAGATTAACACAAGCAACAGACACTGTAAGACCAGATGGACTGGCCTCAAACCATGTCGAAGGTCCACCCACCAGCTATTTGGCAGCACAGTCTCAAAGGGATGAACAGCCTTGGTTCCAAAGGAAACTCGTTCAGTGTTTATGTGAAAATCGCCCAAAGGTTTAGTATTTAAAAACAAGAAAACAGCCAAAGTTTACAGTGAGAAAAGTGAAAATGGATGTCATTGCTTTGTACACTGTTCTTAAGCAAATGAGCTCCTGTGTCCTTCTAATTTAAATATTTTTATCAAATATTGTAGCGATCATTAAGGAAAACAAACAACAAAGCCTTTTCTCTCAACCACCAATAAGAATTTACAGTAGATCCTTTAAATGTTTATCACCTTATATTATTTGTTAATTTTTTTTCTAGTTTTCATTCCTTCAGTATTTACAATCACTCGTAGCCAGAAAGTGCAAAGTCAGTCCTGGGGGGAAAGGGCTGAGGCGGTGACACAGATACTTGTACCCAGGATGTTTAGTTCTGGGTCAGCCTAAGCCAAAGGCACAGATGGACGTCTGAACTCCGTTGTTGAGCTGTAAGACGTCGCGACATTCACGAAAAGAAGCCTGCTGCCGAACTGGCGTGCCAGTGCTTGGATGGCAGCCTTGCGCACTGAGCCGGATAGTAGAAAGTACAGGATAGGATCCAGACAACTGTTGAAAGCGGAGAATAACAACATCACCTCGTTGGTGTGGTCTACCATCTGCAAGTAGCTGCAAGATCTAGTGTCATTGAGCTGCGAGAGGATGTAGACGGGGCGGAAGACGTGGTAGGGCACGAAACATAAAGTGAAAAGGAAAAGGACGAAGAAGGACTTCTTGGCGGTCCGTTTGTATTTCTGCGAGTTCGGCAGGTCCGGCCTGTCCCGGGACACCCTCAGCAGCCGGGAGGCGATCCTCGCGTAGGAGACCACGAGCATGGCGAAGACGAGCCAGAAAAACCCCACGATCAGTAAGTTGAAGTAGGCCTTTAGTGGGACGCTGCGTCGCTGCTTATATTGGAAGCATTTGCTATTGTCCTCTTCGTCCTCTGGCGTGGAGATCATGACCAGCGTTCCCAACAGCGAGAAGCCCCACAGAGCGGCGCACGCCGCGCAGCTCCACGGCCGACTCATGCCTCTTCGCACTCTGCCTTTCCCCTGCATCCTCAAATGTCGGTCCAAGCTTATGAGGCCCAGTAATACAATGCTTATGTACATGTTCATGTAGAATACGTTCCCCACCGTCTTGCAGGCTACCGGTCCAAGCACCCATTTGTCTCCATTAATGTGATAGAAGATCCTGAATGGGAGACACGCCAGCAGGACCAGATCAGCCACGGCGCAGTTGATGAGGAATACTCGCACAGAGTTGCGGCTTGAATGTAAGAAGAGGAAGACCCAGAGTGCAAAGAGGTTCCCTGCAAGTCCGAAGAAGAAGAACAGGGAGTAGAAGACCGCCAGAGAGGCACTGAGCGTTGAGTTGTCATACGTGCAGTTTGGACTGGTGTTAGGAGACGAGGTGAAGGTGGTAAATGATAAGGGCGACATTGAAGCTGGGAGGAGCGACGTCGCGAAAGCAGAAGAGGACTTCACTTCACGGCCACTAGATATAGTGGCCGTGTAGACGGAGGCGGCATAAACTAACGTGGTCATTGTTTCTCTTCAGGGCTCTGAGTCAGCTTCTGGAAAAAGGTCAGAAAAGCTCTTGTCAGTTTACTGTCACTGAACAAATGCAAAGATGCAAATCTTACACAACCCTCAGTAAAGGGGGAAAAAAAATCACATCCCTCGCTGTGAAACTTCAAATACGTATTTTATGAGAAATGCACAGACAGGTGACTAATGTGTGCTGCAGTTTCAAAGGTTGCACACGTAATGGTGTGAAATGGAAATGATAGTAATTCAATGAAAGCAATACGGCACCATTTAAAAGAGGTGCTATGAAATTTAAAGTGTAGCGTTTGCCCTCTGAATAAATATTCTTTTTTTTTCTCAAATAAATTCCAATTGAGCAGTAGAGAATAAAGGTCACAGGACGTGATTGCTACACACAGATGTTTGGTTTGAAGCTGACCACTCACCATAAATATTCACTGCATACGTGACTCAACGCAGCTGCAGCTTAAACGCAAATCTGCAGAGTAGAAGTAGACCACCGTGTCTTCCTCCGTTAAACTTGGAAAGCAGGAAGTTCTTTGTAGAAACCTGACTTATGTACAAAAAGCTTGCGTTTCATACGCGCTGAAGCAGTTCTTGACGCTTTTTTTCTGCTACGTTCACCTATCTCATCAGTCGTAATTTTTCTCTTCTCCCCCACGACGTTTTGTAACGCTGTGCTCCTCCCCGTTGTTTCCTCAGCTCTTTGTTCTCCGCTTGCCTTCGGTCCTTCTCTGCCTTGGCTCGCCGTGCGCTCTTTTACTGAATAGCTTCTTCGTATCCTCTCACACCCGACTCCTCACTCTGCCGGTCCTTTTTCTCGCTGCCTCGGTTCTCGCTCACTGCGCCTCTCTGATGTGGCGCCGCCTCAGTCAGCATTCTCCACTCCCCTCTCGTCTCCCGTTTACCGACAGAAAAAAAAATGTGAAGGCAGGAAATGAACCCACCCTCACATTCACACATTCACCCTGTTTCTGAGGTTCTCCTTTTCATATAACTTTTCATATCTCGTGAGAACGCAACTTGTAGATGGAACTTATTACCCCAGTAGTTTAGCTTTCTTCGATTATACATGCACAGATGGAAAACCTTGATCTTACCAAAATACTGACTCAGCTTTTTTTTCTTAAAAACTTTGAGGTTTTTTTAATGCAGACATTTCTGTTAATGTGGTTTATTAACTTCTGTATAACAGTGATTACATGCTGTACAGTAGAAGAAATGTTTGGGTGTTTAATAGTTCACTGTGTGGAAAATAATAAAAACATAAATACTTATAAAAGTTTAATGGATAATTATTCAACAATTCAAAAAGTTATTTAGTTATTTTAATTATTCTTTGATAGCTTGCCTGACGTACAGTACAGTAGACCGTAACTGAAGACCAGCTGCATTAGAAACCCTTCACGCCTTTTTTACATAATGTGTTGACTAGATTTTGTTTTAAATAGCAAAAATACAAGTTCTCCTGAAACAAGCAAGGCAGTACAAAGTTCTCACATGTCATGTCATGTCATGTCATGTCATGTCATAGTTCTCTGTTTTGCATCTCGTGGTGTTTACTTACCATTATTAATCTTGGGGCGAGGCAAGACATTTTCTTGTCTACATGATCATTATAATAATATTGTGGTTGTAGGTTGCAAAGTCGTCTTGTCATTGTGAAACTGTAAACGCCGCTAACCAGCAATTGAACATTAAACATCCTGCACTTTTGCACAGAGAGCAGAGCAATGCTCTGCAAAGCTAGGGATGACTTTTTTTGTTTCAGTAAAATGCATAAATCAGTGTATCGCCTCATTTGTTAGTTAGTACAGCTTGTGCATTTCCTATTACAGTTTAATGTGATTTACTACTTTCTTCGTCTTCGTCATTCTATTTGACCACTGTATTCTATTCCTCTGTAGCCTCACTGTGTGCTGTTGGCCTCAAAGGAGAACTCTGCTCCAGTCAAGCTTGGGGGCTTTGGTGTGGCAATACAGCTGGGAGAGTCTGGCTTAGTAGCTGGAGGTACATTCATACAATCCTACGAGTGCACACCTATATTTAATTTAAAAAGTGATCCCTGTGTAAGCGTAAAGGAAACATATTAGTTAGAATGTTGGGTTTAGATAGTAATTGAATGCAAATGCAATTTTGGTTCATCAGTTGAACCCGTCTATACAATAATAATAATAATAATAATAATAATAGCAACATACTCTTCAAAACTTTTCTCTCTCAGGGCGAGTAGGTACTCCTCATTTCATGGCCCCAGAAGTGGTGAAGAGGGAGCCGTATGGCAAACCGGTGGATGTGTGGGGATGTGGCGTCATCCTCTTCATCCTCCTGTCCGGCTGCCTGCCTTTCTACGGTACCAAGGAGCGCCTGTTTGAGGCCATCATTAAGGGGAAATACAAAGTAAGTAGCTTAAATGACTTGGAACAGAATTTAGATTGTTAACACTAAATGGTGCTGGTCAAATATTAACATAAGCAGTTTATTTGAGGCCAAACATTTGTACAGAATTATTGGGTTTTTCCTTTTCCTGTTATCTCTGTCAGTGAAAAGTGGTAAATAAACAGGAGGATGGTGAGATTAAGGCCTCCAAATCGTTGTTTTTTTTCAGCCTGCGCCGTTGTATTTGTGCACTAATATGTGACAGATGGAATCACCGCAGGCAGCTTGATGGGTGGCACAGCAGTAGCTTCTTTTAAACTGCTGCTGCTGTTTCTAAATTCACGCCATGTTCACGCTATTTTTCCAGTATCTAATGTGTCAAATGTAATGTCTACTAATCTCAGACCTCATCTGACCTGAGCTCTGACCCCGGTGGCCAAACCGCTATAGTAATATAGGCTGCCAATGCTTCCAAAGTGTCTGTCTGTCACTGTATCTTTGCTTGTTTGACCAGATGAACCCGCGCCAGTGGGCCCATATCTCTGAGAGTGCCAAGGACCTGGTGAGGCGCATGCTGATGCTGGACCCTGCCGAGAGGATCACTGTCTACGAGGCCCTCAACCACCCCTGGCTAAAGGCAAGTCCCGTACATCTTCTGGCCGAGCTCGGAGCCCTCACTTCATATATTGCAAACTTTACTAGGTCAACTGTTGTGTGCTGTTCATTGTGTATGACAAACAGGAAACAGATATGTAGTGATAAATGTATGGGGTAAAAAACCCTCAGACCAACGACTGGCCTGAAGAAGAATCAAGCATTTCCTTCTGCTTAGAACCACAATAAGGCTTTCATATCCGTTTTGTGACTGCACTAAAGTGTGTGTTTTGTCTCTGTGGAAGGAAGAGTGCACATGCCCCCACCATTGTGTTTCTAGCTTCCATTTGTATTAATGTGACCGTACGTGTGTGTCTTTGCAGGAGAGGGACAGGTATGCCTACAAGATCCACCTACCAGAAACGGTGGAACAACTGAGGAAGTTCAATGCCAGGAGGAAGCTGAAGGTTAGCACAGCATCGCCACCACGATCAAACATCTAACCCAAAAGAGGAAGTGTCACCACCTCCACACCATTGTACATGTTGTTTCTGATCACTGACCTAGATTAATTTCATGCTAAAATGTGGGCCCTTACACTTTGTCAGCGCTTCCTGGTTTACTGCACCTGTTGATTGTGATCAGCTCGTCTTCTAATCTATAAATATCAACAACCACAAATATTCTGTCATGATAATTCATGATCTTCTACACCTTTTATTGAGAACATCAGCTAAACTAATAGTAGTAGTAGTAGACTTCTGATATCACTAAATGTCAACAGGAGGCCAATTCCTCAAGTCTAACGTCCCATCATGTGTCAGTGTGCTCTTCACATGCAGCATCAGCAGTGTGACCCGCACATTACTAAAAAAGAGGACCTCCGAAGACTATACGAAGAGTATCTGTGATAACACATTCAGAGAGAGATGGCTACATCGCTATTATGTATTTTTTCTTTGAGCCTTCTCCTTGCCTTGTATCTCAGGGTGCAGTGCTGGCTGCAGTTTCCAGCCACAAGTTTAATTCCTACTATGGTGACCCACCTGAGGAGCTACATGACTTTTCAGATGACCCCACTTCCTCAGGTAATACACACACCCATCATTCTGTATGTGGGTTTGGGTTGGACAGTTGTCAATTTAGATAATGGTGGCCATATGTATGGCAGGCCTCCCTCTATCTGAAATATCTACTAATGGGTCATTGAAGGTCAGAGATGGAACCTCTAAACTGGCATCTGCACCAGGCAACTCTGGTTTCCATTGTCTTTATCTGACGTCCAGCCGTCTGTGTGAACTTCCTCTGTCAAAGTGAGGACAGATGTTGACCAACATCCCCACTTCCCTGTCTCCACCAGGGACTTTCACTTCCTTTGGTAGAAAGACTGATGGTTGCACCTACAGCACCAATAGTTCTCAGCACATAGAACCCACATGTATGACACTGTCATGAACGATAGAAAGTAGCCTATAGGTTAATGATTCATTAGAGTGAATAAGGCTGACCCTTATGTGCAGCCAGATATAGCACTGCCCTTTATGCTGAGACTGGCAGTCTGTTGTAATCAACCTTCCTGGTGACTGGTCTATTTTTGCATTTGGCTCCAGACACGTTTCTGGTCTTTCCTTTGTAGTAGAGAAGCTTCCATCATGTTGGCAGATTTTTCACAGACCTGCTGCTTTTGCTAATTTAGCTCTACGTTGCTTCACCTCCTTTTACTCCCTATCTGCCCTAATGCTTCCTTACAATCTTTGCTCTCTCCCCTCTCGCATTGTCTTTTTGTTTTGAAGTGTTAAACGTTGCATCTGTAGTTGCTGCAAACATCTAACCTCGGCCTCTTTCTTTGGTGTTGTCTTCCTTCTGTTACGCTGTCTCTAGGACTGCTAGCTGCTGAAAGTACGTATCACCCTCCCCAGCCTTAGATTGTTGATGACATCGTCACCAGCTTTTTGCTTATTGTAGTTGGTTTGGATGATGGCTTCTGACCCTGCAAAATGTCATCCTCTGTCTTCCCTCCTGTGCCCTTATGAAGAAAAAACTTGACCTGTAAAGATGGTATTCCGTTCACTTGCCATCTCAATTTCTCACTGAAAGCTGTAAAACAGACAAAAAAGCTGATTTACTGTCTTTATGCACAAAGCGAAACAAAGCTAGAGTTGCTTACATACATAGCAGTAGTATGTATGTAGTGTATAGTTTCCTTAATATGAAAGCTAATTATTAACAATTACCAATAGATTTTGCAGTATTGGTTTTCCAGTTTGAGAAAAAAACAAAACAGATGAAACTGAGAGACGTATGTTATATATTTCGTAAGATATTTGATTACCCAATGGTGGATCTCTACTTTATCTTTTAAGTATGTATTTTAGTTTTGTATGTAATTATGTGATACTTATACACAAACGTGTAACAAGCTTACAGCTTATACTTCACCTCTGCGCTCTTTGTCTTATTTTCATCACAGTCAGAGATTAATTTGTTTCCATTTCCAATTATTACTTATTTCTTGCATGCTCTTGTCATCCAAGAGTGTCTTTTAAGATATAAAGGTTTAAGCATCCCAGTGATAAATATATTTACTTCACTGATATTTTCTGGGATCGGAGAATTGTCTGACCTCAGAGCACATTTCCCATCATTTTACATCACTATTTCCTCCCCCTTCTCCTTCTTCTTCTTCTTCTTCTTATTATTATTATTACTATGCATTTGCATCTTGCTCTGCACATTTTTGTATCTTTTTATTCTTTTATTTAGCATTTTCTTCTTGTGTGATCTGCTCCAAACTCATCATCCTCACTGACTTTCTAAAGTGACTTTTACCTGATGTTGTATTGATGCTGTTTCTCTGGTTTTGCTGCATGTGTGGGCGATGCAGCAGGTACTTGGGGTTAAATAGTTATGAGTGTTTGTGTGTTTTCTGTGTTTTATTTCTATTGTTTGTGATTTTGTTTTGTCTTTTATGTCCAATGTTTGCCTGTTTGTGGACATGTAACGGGGGTGCTTGTGCACACGTGTATGTGTCATGTTCAGTGTTTGCATTGTGTTGTAGTGAATGTCTGCGGGAACTGCTTGGTGTGTGTGTGTGTGTGTGTGTGTGTGTGTGTGTGTGTGTGTGTGTGTGTGTGTGTGTGTGTGTGTGTGTGTGTGTGTGTGTGTGTGTGTGTGTGTGTGTGTGTGTGTGTGTGTGTGTGTGTGTGATTCAGTTCGAGTGTATAACACAGATGTATGTGTACACACAGGGGCAGTATCACAGGTCCTGGACAGTCTAGAGGAAATTCATGCATTGACTGACTGCAGTGAGAAAGACATGGACTTCCTACACAGTGTCTTCCAAGACCAGCACCTCCACACCCTTTTAGATGTGAGTTAATTGTACTTCTCTTCACTTGCAATACCTGACATGCCCAGTAGGTGTCACAAGTAAAGCATCAGCTGCATTCAGTATTTGACCTACATCTACTTAAGCCTGCTAAGTATTTGGTTTCTGTATGTGGTGCTTCTTCGGATCAACTCTGCAATATCAGTGGTGGCTAGGTATTTATAGCCACGTTATTGTTTGTGTTTTCAGCTTTATGACAAAATCAACACCAGGTCATCCCCTCAGATCAGAAATCCCCCTAGTGATGGTGTGCAGAGAGCCAAAGAGGTGAGGACATTGCTGTGTGTGATTGTTAAATGTGCATGACAACTTTAAGTTTACATCAAACTTGATGTTGTGCAACGCTAACAATGTCCATATAAACAGGAGTGTTGTCTTATGTGCGTTATTCTACTCACCAGGTACTGGAAACCATCTCTTGTTACCCAGAAAACATGGAGGCCAAGGAGCTCAGGAGGATCCTCACACAGCCACACTTCATGGTGCGACGTTACACACAGCAGCACAGTACACGGCTGTAGTTTTATCAGCAGCTAGCTTAGACCGCGTGTGCGAGTCTGTGATGTGCTCATTGGCGTGTTAGATTACAACTGTATCAGAAGTAGGGCTCACACAACTCCCTCTGCCACAAAGCTGCTTAGCACCTGAGCTTGGTGAGGGATAGACACACGCATTAGAGCTTCGGGAAGAACACGCTGGGGCTGGTATGGATATACAGTAGCTCTGGAGTCTAGCGGGAGTAGAAGAGTAATATTGGAGGAAGACTTAGAAACTGAGGCCGATACATTTTAGTGAGTTGGATTATATTTTTGGGGTCTGTGAATTGCCTTAGCTGAACGAGAGAAGCATTTGTTGCACTTAGCATTACTGTGTAAACTAATTGGCGTTTCAAAACTAAACTTGAGTTTTACTGTTTGGCTGCGACTTTTTAAATGTTCTTGATTCCTTCTAACTTATAAGACAACACGGCAGTAAGTGAGTATTGGACGTTGCTGGTATTCATTTAGCTTAGTAAGGAGAGGAAAAGGAGCGGAGGGGATTCCTGCCACTAAATGTGTGGGACCTCCTAGATGTGTCACATCTTGGGTTTGCTTGAATCCAATTAAGCTGCCTTACTGACCTGATCAGCAGGGCTTTCATCCGTCTGTAGACACAGTACTGGTGGCAATGTGTGTGAAGGGTGACAGCATGGTAGCACATTTTCGTCGTCTGAGTAGGGGTGTGGATTATGAACAGTTTCACATTTTAATTTCCTTGTTGGAAATTTGTGTGCAAGTAGTTATACTTGGGTCAAAAGCCATTAAGTGCAAGGCATTAGGGGCCGATTAGCAGTCAGGAGATCATAATAAAAACACTCTGAGGCATGATTGCTGTGAGCCCACTTTAATATTCGAGCCATGTGAGCTTATGTTGTTCCGTGTACAGTGCACAAGACATTGTTTTTCATTGGGTTCACCTGCAGACCAAAGGGAGCATGTTTGTTAGACTATGCAGTGGGGCCTTTAGACTGAACACTGATATGTGTTCACACCCTCAAGGCTTTGCTGCAGACCCATGATGTGGTGGCTCATGAGGTCTACAGCGATGAGGCACTCAGGGTGACCCCCCCACCCACTTCACCTTACCTGAACGGAGACTCCCCAGACAGCACCAACGGAGACATGGACCTGGAGAACGTCACCAGAGTTCGCCTGGTCCAGTTCCAGAAGAATACTGATGAGCCCATGGTGTGTAGATGGAAAACACACATTTCTTGATTTTGCTAAGTGCATGTACACACAACAAATGGGCTTTAGTGTCCTGTCACCTGGCAGGTTATAGGCTTTACTGCATCAGCGTAGAGATAAATTGGTTATGGCTACAACTCAGCGTGGTAAACTGTGTTGTAGTCTAAAATACTGTCAAGCTCCACTGATGATGTTTCCCTCCATCCTTTCCAGGGCATTACTCTTAAAATGAATGACCTCAACCACTGTATCGTGGCCCGCATCATGCATGGTGGGATGATACATCGACAAGGTAGTTTTATAATAAATATATATTGCTCAAGCTTAGGCCACACATTCATAATCTACTAACAATAACAATAAAACAACAGTTAATGTTTGAGTTTGATAACTACTGAACAGTGTAACTGTTCCTTAAATTGCCTTGGCTCCTCTGGAGTTTTATCAGTAACCTGTGAGGGTTTTCTGGCCAGTGCAGCATTTATGTTTCAACACCCAGGAGCCTCGTTTGTACCCTTTTAGTAATTTATTATATCACTGCTTCAGGGACTCTGCATGTAGGAGATGAAATCCGAGAGATTAATGGCATCAGTGTTGCCAATCAGACTGTAGAGCAGCTCCAGAAGATGCTGGTAAGTCATACAGACACACCACAAGTCAAACACACCACTTTGAATTTCAAGTTGCGTGGATCACACAGCCCTTCTGATGAAACTGTTGATGTTCTTGGGAATCTATAGGTTTTGAACTCAGCCCAAAATGCATCAGCATTAGTCATACTATTAAAAAAATACTAGTCATATGTGGTTTTGTTCTAATTCCTTTTAGTAATTAGAACAAATTGTATTGTTATAATTTTATTAGGGTTTTGTTACAATCATTTTGTGTCATGTGCTCTTTTCCCTTCTCTGCAGAGAGAAATGAGGGGTAGCATCACCTTCAAAATTGTGCCCAGTTACCGGTCCCAGTCCATGTCTTGTGAGGTAGGGGAATGGGAACCCACATTTGTTTTTAACCTTCTGCAGACGCCAGAGAAGAACAGTTGTTTGTGTTTTCTATTGCAGAAAGAGTCGCCTGATTTATCCCGACAGTCGCCTGCAAACGGTCACGCTAGTGTGACCAGCTCCATTCTGGTAAGTCTACACATTGTTTTTTATCAGTTTGGTTTCATACAGCACATGTTAATCATTTGTAGGTCCAGCTAGTATGTGCAGGTTTTTACATCCCTACATTTATTGTAAAAAAAAACTTTTGTTACTGCTATCTATCAAAGTAGAACAGTCCTGTGAAATAATAACTAATCAAATCTCACTTTCATGATACCCAGGACCTGCCATCAACCGTTCAGCCCAAAGGCCGTCAGGTGAGATTTCTTCCTCCAGTTTAACTTGGTCCTCTTTGCCTCACAATCTGCTACTGATATGACAAACTAACACTCATCTAAACCTGCATGTATGCACTTATAAGCACTCTTGCATTTTCCCATTACATCTGTTTCCTTTACATGAGGTATTTCGCCACGTCCTTGGCCACCTATGTTAAAGGAACAATTTCCTATATTATAAAATCTTTTTCATAGACTAATACAGTCCAGTTTGTAAAATCAGTAATGAGCAACAGTAAATGGCTCAGTTTTCTGTTTGTAATTAGGGCCATTGTGTCTTTAAATTTGTGTTCATCATGCTCACACATACATGCATTTATACTTTATGTATAAATTGCAGCATATGCATTTCAAAAGTACATTTGTCTTCCTATGATGAGCTCCTCACCATACCTCCTTGATTTATGCCCATAGCATTTTATACTGCATGATATATGTAAGCGTGTGTGTGTGATGCTCTCAACCCTATAGATCACCAGAGCTGCTATCAAGGACAAATTGTCCGTGAAGGTAAGATGTCTCTAAGTGGACCCTCTGTAGAAGTAGATCCCAACACCTCCCACCCCCATTGCAGAGCTCGGTTGCTCCTCATAGTCATGTCTAAATGCCATGCTACCTATCAAGGCAAGGTTGTCATATTTGGTTTGTCAACGGAAAACGCTGTAACAGTGTTCATGTGTGCAAATGAAACCTTGATAAAACGGATATGCCCATGGGCAGAAGTGGAAAAGCACTTTGTTCAATCATGTTCGTCTTGCTCGTCATTTATCTGAATGTCCGTGCCTCTCCTGCTTTGGCTTCTATGCTGTGGATTTTCCCACTGCTGTCTTTTTATCTTTTAATGGCTCATGTCAGCACTGCATCTATATAACCTAACAAATTAACAGCCAGTCCCTTCATGTGGGCAGCAGCTTGGCCAGTCATTTTCTTCCCCTTACATCCTTCTGTGAGCACAATGCTATTCTTTGCCTCATTGTCAGCACTTTTTTTTTCTTCGTCTGTTTCCTTGTCCCTTCTTTACAGATTTATGTACGCGCTCAGTTTGAGTACGATCCCTCCAAAGACGACCTCATTCCATGTAAGGAGGCTGGCATTCAGTTCCGGGTTGGTGATATCATTCAGATCATATCGAAGGACGACCACAACTGGTGGCAGGGAAAGCTGGAGAACACCAAGAACGGTACAGCAGGCCTCATCCCTTCACCTGAGCTACAGGAGTGGTGAGTAGAATCCAAAGCTCATGTCATTCAATACAATACAGCAGGTTGGAATATGTCAGTTTTTGAGTTGGCGCTTGCACAGAAGGGTTAATTCCGCCTTCTTCTGTTTTATCAGCGTCATTGGGTACTAAAGTGGTCCTGGAGTGCATTATAATGAATATATAACACTGAATATACAGTAAATTGTGCTCCCGCAGGCGTGTGGCGTGTATAGCGATGGAGAAGACCAAACAGGAACAGCAGGCCAGTTGTACCTGGTTTGGCAAGAAGAAGAAACAGTACAAAGACAAGTACCTGGCCAAACACAATGCAGGTAAGTCTTGACAGCTCATCTAGTAGATGACTACAGCAGGTTGTCCATCTGGCTACATGTTTGAATTTAACCACAGGTTCCTACAACACAGAACTGCTTTTGTTAACTGTAAGAAAAACATTGTATTTCAACTGGCTTATGGATTAAATAACCACATTGTCGCACCTTCGTAACTCCCCTTATGTGTAACGGCTGCACGTCTGTTGCATTTCCCCTCTGACAGTCCTTTTATAGTGTCTCGATTTTGCCCCATTTTCCAGTGACTGTGTTGCAATTAACAGTTGTTGGATGTTTAAATTGTGGTGCTCTTTTTCTTTTGTCAAAGCTGTTTTCTTTTATCGTGTCTTTATTAACCCTTCCGCTCCCACCCTTTGTCCATATTTCATGCTGTCTCTTACCCAATGACATGGCTGCATGTAAGTAACTCCAGACAGCTGTCCTCTCAGCTTCTGTGTTTTTCTTCCTCCTTATCTGCTTCTTATACCTCCATCCTCCTCCTGATGTTTTCCATGATTTTGCAGTGTAATTAACGTTGACAAGATGCCAGCTTAGAGTTATTTCACCTCAATTTGTGAAAGGCTAGTGTAAATTAGAAATACATGCCTCTAACCTTGATCAGGTCTTGTTTTATGCACTGCATTAATACTGAATAATTGAATGGTGCAGGTCTACATTTAAAGAATGTAAGGATCCTAGACCTAATAGATTTCTGTACTATTAGTGGTTAGTATTGTTCAAAAGTATTAAATTCATCAATACACATCTTTACATTAGATGGTCCAAATACAGTCTGCATCAGAATGTTGGAAAAGGCCCTGAATAACACCTAATAGCATCTGTGTCGTTAACTGTGAATATGGGAGATCTGTGCTTTGTTTACGGTGTACCAGGTGTACCAACACATTTCCTTAACATTACATGATGTTAAAACAAAAAACCTTACATGAGTTAACTTGTCAGTACCTAGATGTTAAAAAAAAAGTTGACCTATTTTTTTTCTTCCTGTCTGCTGCAGTGTTTGACCAACTAGACCTAGTGACATATGAGGAAGTGGTGAAGGTGCCATCTTTCAAGCGGAAAACATTGGTTCTGCTTGGTAAGTAAATGGCACAAGTATTTATATAGATCAAGGAAGTGGTCAAAGGCTGGGCGCAGTAAAATCCATTTACTGGAAATGGCAATGTTGAATATAAAGGCTAATAGATGCAAGTGTTCAGGTTTGTACAGTCATGACCTAAACAGATGTTGGTTCTGTGACACACATGGGAGAGGGACCGGACAGATGAAAGGGAGAGAGGAGACCGAAATAAAGCAAGGGAGCATTGCAACAGCGACATGGGACAAACAAGATGATGCAAAATACTGGCTGACCACTTCACACCTATACAACCCATCTTTGCCTACAGTATGCTACTCAGAAGGGTCATTTGTCAGTGTTTCCCACTCACATCATGTCAGTATAATCTGTTCAATCGTGTTCTACAAGAGTTCAGGCGAGTATCTGACTCCTGTAGCTGACTACCACAGGTTTGTGGTAGCTTCCTACTGCCTCCTAGTGGGAATGCTGTTAAAAAGGGACAGAAACTATGGGGGTGGGGCTAAGCGACTACCGTATATCGTCTTCCTTTACACCACTCACCAAACCCTTTGCCCAAAGAATGCTAAAACTTTAGATTAGATAGACTGATAGATTAAAGGCCACTAGAACAACAAATCACATCTTCCAACTTAGTCACAGTAAAATAATACTGCTTCTACACTTACTGGGTCAATTTAACCTGTCTGTGCTGGATCCTTTCATCTCAGGTGCTCATGGAGTTGGGAGGAGGCACATCAAGAACACGCTCATTACAAACATCCTGACCGCTTCGCCTACCCCATTCCTCGTAAGGAAACACAGAGAAAAGAATACCAGGATGCACTGACTGCATTAATTGACTGTGCTAACTTAAGTTATTGCACAAACTCTAATTACTTGTACATATAGAGTCCACCAGTATAAATTCACAAACATACACACACATTGTGACCTGTATAACTACTTGCACCAAACTGATATGTGTTCTTTCGAGTCATAACTGTCTTTCTCAATGCAGACACAACTCGGCCTCCTAAGAAGGATGAGGAGAACGGAAAGAACTACTACTTTGTGACCCATGAACAGATGATGCAGGACATCAGCAACAACGACTACCTGGAGTATGGCAGCCATGAAGATGCCATGTATGGCACCAGGCTGGAGACCATCAGGCAGATCCATTCCCAGGGCATGATTTCCATCCTGGATGTCGAACCACAGGTAACTGAGGACTTGATGGTCTGAGGGTTCAGCATCATAGAAATACTTCTGCTTAAGTGTATTGGTAGGCTAACATGACAATTCAGTTCAACAGTTGAAACTCTTCTTTTGCATTTTTAGTTATTTTAGCATCTCGCAATCTCCGCCTTTCCTAATAGCAATGCTGGCTTTTAAGGTGCATGGGTATAAGAATGGCTGACAGTACTCTCTCAAGAAATATCTTGCATTTGTATGGGCACAGAAACTTTCATTCGGTCAGTCAGTGCTGCTCATATGGTTCGTGTTGCCAAACATTCTCTGTTAGTAAATGAAGAATTTTGGCATCAACGCCTAAAACACATTATATTTGTTGGGTAGTTCTACTACAGAAATTAAATAAACCCTTCCTCCCTCTCTCATTAGGCACTAAAGATCCTCAGGACAGCTGAGTTTGCGCCATACGTCGTCTTCATCGCAGCCCCCACTATCACCCCTGGCCTGACTGAGGTATAGTTATAAACTTTATACTGCCTTCTCTCCCACACATGCGCGTTGTTCAAGTTTAACTTATTTCCACATAATCACTAACTTTCATTCAGTCCTAAGTCACACTGGGTTTTTTGGGTTGAGCCAGCAGACCAGCTGGCTTGGGGGAGCAGCTGAATACAAGCAAACAAAACCCCAGTGTGACGACAGCCTTAATTTCTGCTTGTGTCTTTTTGCTTTAAGCATGTTTATATGTTTTTTTGGCATGCCTAATTTGCACTAAAGGTTCCAAAATGGTGCAGGAAACTGCCTGTAAGTACCGATAAAGTGGTCTAAGTTCAAGTTGTGTTGAGATTGTAGAAGTCTATAGCTCCAGTAGTTATCTTGCCCAATCATTTCTGATTACTGCTAATCCCCCTAATCCTCCTATAAATCCCCTGCATTGTGTTCTCTGTAGGTGGTACATCTTGATTTGTGGTGCATTGTTGTCTCCTCTGTCCTATCTTTACCTTCCCGTCATGTTTCCTCTTCTTATACCATGAACTATTAAAAAAAACAGTCTGGTTACAATGTTATTGACAGTTATTGCAAAAACATGTCCTGAGTATATATAATATATCACTAACATGCATCATGCAGCAAGGTGCAGTGCACTGTGTTCTGACACCTTTTGATCATGAAGAGTTTCTCATGCTGACACCTGTCCATCACAACATCAGCACCAGCAGCAGCAACCAGTTAATATTTCAGTTAATCTTGCTATTTTGTTCAAGTAGTAGTCACATTAGTTGATGATTTTTTTGCTGCTTTTTAAGTAAGTTACTGTTAAATATCAGCCAGCTGATAATACTTCAGTAACATAATGCAACCAAGTAAATCATGAACTTTAAAGCAGACTGACCACACATCAGCTGATATTTCAGTTTGTAGCTCCTGCCCTTTCAAAAGTACCTGTTGCAACTTTAATGTAAAAAGATGTCCCAGTTGTTAAGGTGACAAATGAATCCTGAAGGCCAGTCAGTGACAGCCCCCTCTCTGCTTCCTCAGGATGACTCTCTTCAGCGACTCCAGAAGGAATCAGAGATGCTGCAGCAGACCTACTCCCATTACTTCGACCAGACCATCATCAACAACGAGATCGACGACACCATACGACTGTTGGAGGAGGCGGTGGACCTGGTGTGCAACACTCCTCAGTGGGTTCCCGTCTCCTGGGTCTACTGACGGCAGCAATTAAGCTCATCTGAACAATCCACGTGTGATCGGCGCAAATGCAACGCGTTGATCAAACCCCCTTGAATCACATCGCTCATCAGAGTCACAATTCTGTAGATAAACTGTTGCTGAAAAAGAGGGAAAATAAGAAACTAATGACTCTGTCACCTCACTACAGAGACGCCATCCTGCCCCTTTTTTCTCAACAGCCTCAAATGGCATATTGTGTACATATATACAGTACATATATATATATAAATGATAAAACAAAGTGAATATGGTTCTGTCCTCATAGTTGAGCAGAGGGGAGTGGAGGGGCAGTGTGGTAGATATTTTGTACTTTTCTTTTGTAATTAATGGATGGTTGGTAATATTGGCAAGGCAATAGTGAGCATGACCATAAAGCAATCTTAAGTGGGTGCCTGTTTTGTGTGTGCGTGTGTATGAGTGTGTGTGTGTGTTGACCTTTCCAAAAGGAGCTTATTGTGGTACTCATGTCCTCCTGTCAAACACCCCCTAGTCTCCTCGGCCTCTGTGACAAACAAGCCAAACTTTTCAAGCACATTAGCAGCTGCTATGGTGGCGACGAGTAACTCCCTCAGCTCCAGATGCAAATTTGAGTGAAGCAAAAAGCACAGCAAACTGTCCCCTTTTATTTATTTCACTGGCCTTCTCGTGCCTGTCGGGTTGTCGAAGGAGCACACTGCATCCCCTCCACCTTGTCTCCCTGTGTTACTGTAGCATGTTGTGACCCGCCTCCCTCCCCGACCTCGGATAGTCTTTGTTTACATATCGGTTTGCACAAAATGGACGATGAAGAAGACATGTAATGCATCCTGTTACCACGGTTTTGGTTTTGTCTTGCCTCCTCCGCCTGGCTGTCCCAACCCATCGCCCTCCACAAAACGTCCCAACTCAGCGGTCCGTGGATCTGGAATACAATAAGCTACGAGAAAGCACCAACATCCACTGAGGCTCCTGAACTAGAAGAGGGAAAAAACAGTGGAATGGAGAAAGATAAACTGCCTTATCAGAGCCTTGGGGAAAACGTCGGTAACACCTATGCACACCCCTGGTTCGTGCCAGGCAGACCGCCACGACAACCTATTTGTTTCTTGTTCAAATCGAATTGTTCATAGGAATGTGACCGTGGAAGAAAAAGGCCTATGTAGGTGGGAGGAATCTAATCCTAGAGGCACCGGCTTGGAACTTTTAACTGTTGTCTTTAAAAATATAAGAAGTATTCTTGTTTCCAGGGAGAGAAAATAACAAAATTGTGTGTAAATGTTTCAATGGTGCGTACGTCATACGAGTGAATTACCAAGAGCCAGTGTATATTAATCCTTAAAAGAAGCTCGGTATGTGACATGATCTCTTCATGCTTTACCACATGTGGAACAACGCACCCACACTAAACTCAGCATGGTCAGTAAAGCACATCAACGTACGCGTCCAAATAACTGAGAGGAAACAAAGGAACCGTGTGGTGTGGTCGCTGCTGTGCCACGTCTGGTAAAGCGTTTCCATTTGAAGTCCTGTGTAAATTACCTCCGCAAATGACAAAAGCAGCTCGTCTGTACGAAATGTTCTTTTTTGTTATTTCATTTTTAAAAAAAAATATATTTCCTTTTACGTGTTTAAAGTAAACTGCTTTGTCTTCCTTTTGAATTGAGATACGACGTGTGTGTTTGTCGTGGTTTGGTTCTAGTTACACTGCTGTTTATAATGTAACATACATTATTAATGTGTGGAACGAGTCCACAATAGCAGAACTCATGACTGGGAAGCTTATCTCTACCCTCTAATAGAGGGGGGCCCATCCCAGGTCCTTGAGAACTACAGTCCTGCTGGTTTTCCAACTCTACCAGAGCAAGGTAATCAGCAGGACGGCAGCTCACAAGGAGCAGGTCAGATTCATCATTAACCAGTGTCAAACACAATGGAAGTCAAGAGAAAGAGGAGAGAAAACACTGTGTAACCAAAAAGAACCCGAGTTCATTTCAAGTTTGGCCCATCCTCGTACAGGGTTGCAGGACTTCAGCTTCGGTGTTGTCATTATCAAAGCAGCAAACGGAGGGTTGGTCATGCTCGGTGACCGCCTGCAGGTTTCAACTTCAATCATGCAAGTGATAGAAGAACCTGTACGGTATGACCTGCGCCGGGGGCGAACTTTCAGTGGTTAGCGGTGACTCCGTGTGCAGGAGGGCATCGCAGCCGGAAACGCAAACACACATCAAACGCTCGCAGACGCAGCGAAGCTCCCAGCTCACCCACTTTAAAATGACACAGATGTTCGGTTTCCCCGGGTCGGGATTCCCCATGTGCCTCCACCTCTGGCACCAAGGAAGCCCGTGAGGCGGAGACGCCATCTGCAGGCAACGACCTGGAGGAGCGCGAGGTGCAGAGGATACAGTGCAGTGAAGTGTCAGTGAGCCTCCCGACACCAGTGATGTGCTGCCTGTCCAGTCCCCCGCTGTCCTCGTGTCCAAGGCCGGCGCTGAAGTGATCAGTGGCTGATGCTTCACCTCCAGAGGCCGACACAAAGGCCCGGTGGAATAACTCGGAGCTAAACGGAGCGAGGAGCTCACCTCAGTGCTGAGCCTCACGGCGGAGCTGCAAACGCACATCACTTCCTGCTGCTACAGGCGCCAACGGGTGGATTTTAACAGTGATGAAAGGTCCCTCGTGAACCGCCAGCCTTCCTTTATATATGCATTTCAATTATGTCCCACAACAGCCAAGGTTTGATCTGACTTTGGCCTGCACATTTCCTCCTTGGCTTGTTAACTATAGAAACTATAGTGAAATTAAAAATGGAAAAAGGAAAAAAAAAAAAAAGTAAACCTACTGGTGATGCGTCAGAACCTTACTCTTGACCTTTTGTCAAAGGTCACACTGCTTTGATGCAGCTGCTGCTTCCTGGCAGAGAAGAAGAAAGCAATTACCTGAAGTCCAACATGGCAGCGAGCAGTGATTTGGTCACTCAAGTGTCAGAGATCTCCTCCTTGTTTAGAGGCTACAATTCAGCCAATTGGACACAAACACACAAAGCGGCGATAAAGCTTCACATCAAACTTGACCGTATCCAGTGTTTGTGTTGTGGTAAGTACTTATCCGAAAGGGGGTGCATTGAAAAGGTCACCGCTGTGATTGCAGGCGACGACTGCACGACTGGGATCGATAGCGACGCTGAAGTCTTCATAACAGATACAGTAAATTGTGGCCACTTTCCGCCTCATCGTTATCCAGACACAGCACTTTCCCCCTGACGTAACCACAGTATCGGAGCCCAGGAACACAAATGTGCGCACACCTGTGCTCTGCATTACAATTAAAGCCGGTCTGCAGCCGCCTGTGCTGTGGCTCGTGGTGCGTTCAGGGAACGCTCTTCACCTCCGCAAGGATTTGCTCGACGCCTTGATTCATTAACATCACCGGGAGCCTGAGCTGAGCCGTTTTTTCACCCCCCCCCCCCCCCCCCCCCCCTTGCTCCCGGGCGTCAGAGAGCGTCGCTACCTGGGAAACACCAGCGTGAATTAAGGCACGGTGCTGATAATGTGAGTGGACGTCACAGCTGAATCACCTCCCGTGAGGCACACTTAGTTATCATCTGGGGGATGTGCTTCGTGTTATCTGAAATTCTAATATTCAATGTGATTATAAAGCAAGCTACATTTTACGCAGTGTCTGTTTCTGTAGTGACTCACAGTCATTTTAAAACGCAAGCGTTTGTGACACTTAAACTAGTTTAAATCGACCTGAACGTTTCTTAATACTTTATTTTTAGAGCTGCTATTTGAAATTATTCCCACAAATAGAGTTTGGGCTCATTAACTGCATTCAACATGTACATCTGCACATAGTGTTTTACTGCTCTGTCGTGACCTGATGTCTTTTAAGGCCACGGAAGGTCGTCGCGCAGGCCGTTAAAAGTCAGGTATCGAAGTCTCCGAGTTCTCAGCTCCACGTTTCTG
Source organism: Betta splendens (assembly GCF_900634795.4). Lineage (NCBI taxonomy): Eukaryota > Metazoa > Chordata > Actinopteri > Anabantiformes > Osphronemidae > Betta > Betta splendens. The sequence goes on along the minus strand of NC_040882.2, from coordinate 8,434,274 downwards.
CTGCCGACGACAAAGAGCCAACGCTGATGGCAGCTCCTGAGCTCCTTCTCTCGGGGCTTCTCTTTCCTCCGGATGCAGCCTGTCAAGGCAACAGACGTTTAAGCTCAGCTGTCGGTTTTAGCGCAGCAAATCTTCCCAGAGTCCCCCCTCCCCTCAGATACAGAGCGAGCGGCTCGTCTGGGATCCCTGCAGCTTCCTTCTGCAGGGTCTCACATCACGGACGCTGCAGAGTCTCTGTCGTCCAACGGTTCTGGACCGAGTGTCACGACTAAACATGGGGCCTGAAGCAGCAGGGTGACACGCGGCAACAGTCATGTATTGTTTTAATACATTTACCCAATACATCCAAAATCCAGGCATTGACCCGTTTTTTGAGGTAGAGCTGCTGTTTGTGTGTTTGTAACAACCGTACAGCATCCGGCTCTATATTCAGGATACACACAGTGTATCCGTGCGTGTTCAGGGAAGTTCCTGCATTTCGTGTATTGCACTCTTACCACCTGCAGTGCACGTTTCATTTTTTTTCAACAAATTAAAATTACTTTACAGTCTAGTTGTCACTCCTTCATTTTTTAAGGATGTATACTATAAATATATAGCTTAGTTGATTATCCTGCACTTGCTTTAATTAACTGCTGACCGTGAACGTTACACCACGATGAGTTATGAGTTTTAGAGTGTTTCCTGATATTCAGCCAATCAGTGCCCACTAACTCACACGCCTGAACCGACGCGTTAGTGGGTTGTAAACTAAGACTACCGGGGACATTTGAACGTCTCTTGGGATCACACGTGAGCGCACTTTGAAATATTAGCGTTGCACCAGCATTGCATGAAATCGTATATATTTCGTCTTGAACCCTTGCAAAAGTAGGGAACCAATGCAAAGATTGTTATAAAGATAATAACGACGACGTCAGACAGGTGCATGCACAGACGCTTACCTGCTCAGAGACTCGACTACCAGAAGCGGCCACAGCTTCTTGTGAACGGTCCAAAAGTTTTTCCACACATCCCAGAATTCCGCGCAAACGCCATTTCCTGTTGTAGTCTTTTTCTAAACTCAAGCTAATTGAAATGACCCGTGAGCCACCTCAGCTAAATGAAAAGCGATACAGCCTTAAAAATATTAAATGTGCAATATTGATATTATTCTGATGCTAAAATGTAAATTGGTGCATTCTTTATATATATTTGATTTAAATAGAATGTGTTTATCCCTGTAGATTAAAATATAACCTGCAACCAAATATTACTTGTGATTTGAGCAAGATTTCCACCGCCATCACACGTCTAGTCCTCGTACAGTCACCCTGTGCCCGGTGTGTTATTTTGAGAATATAAATAATAAAAAATCATTGCTCATTTGGGAGCCACACAAAGTGGTGTTCAGGAACAGCAGCAGCTTATCTCCTGGCAGTGAGCCGCCTTAAAGGAGCCACGCACGCCTCCATTCATCACAATTACAGGTGTCAGATGGCAAAAAGATTTTAACTGGGGCAATTTAGAGGGAAGATGCGAGTGATTTTTATCGAGGCTGAATGATCTACCCGTCACTCCACTTGCACCGTAATGGCTCAAATTGGGTTCCTTCGCTCTCCCGGCATGCTTTGCGACGTCCTGACTCAGCGGCGGTGCAGGGCGAGGCGCGTCCAGCAGGTGACAGCGTTTCACTTTGAATTTCCTGCATCGGGACACTCTCCACAGACGAACCGGCCCGAGGCTCGAATCCACTGCTGCGGCTTCTGATTATGACGTTAAAGTGATTTAAAGCGACATCCTGATTTGCTGCATTAAGGCGTCAACATACCGGCACACGCTGTGCATCTGCATCTACAGTCGCATCAGTTCCCAGCCTCACTGTGCCGACATCGACACTACTGTAAAATAGTTAATTAAAGATGGAGCTGCTCTTGCATGGAGTAACAGTAAATTAACGGGTAAGTGATCAGTGATACTTGACACACACACACACAGACACACACTGCATGTGACGGCAATTATGCAGCGCTGAACCATAGTTGAGTTCAAAATGACTCCAAAACTAGGTTAACAGCTGACTGCATCCACTCCAAATGCTTTTAGCTCCCTCGCTCGCTCGCTCGCTCGCTCACTCTCTCTCTCTCTCTCACACACACACACACACACACACACACACACTCTCACACACACACACACAGACAATTGGCCTGGTTCTTGGAGTGGAAGGCATGTCACACAGCACAGAGCTCTGAGTAACAAGGCCCTGTGGGACATGGTGGGCCATGGTATACCTGCCTGAGTAAGTAATACTCCTCACTAGTGAATGTGTGCGTATGTGCAGGCAGAGGGAGAAAAAACACCTGTGCACGTGCAGACGCTCACTTTTTCTAGGCACTTAGAGCTGCAGATCAAATCATAAGATTATTGGGGAAAATGACAATTGTCTGTCTTGGAATTAAATCCCTTGCCCGACTTCCTGAAGCCTCCATCACAGTGCAATTGGCTCGAACGGCAGCGGAAGTTCCCACTTTTCCCGTCACATGTCCTTGTTCAGGGAGCTTATTATGCAGTGACACCGTAATGAAGTGAAAATGATTTCATTTGAGGAGGTGGGGGGGGGGGGGGGGCTGACGCTCAGGAGCTTCCTCTCGTCACAGACGTACACTTGCACCATATGGCGACGTGTCAGCTCAAATGGAAACATCTGCCAGCGTTCCATGTTCACTTGGGCACGGATGATTAGAATGGCTTCGTGTTCATGCGCCGTCGTGGAGGAAAAACAAGGCGGCTGCACCACCACGCGCTCGCCAGCTCCATTTAGTCAATGTGGCGGAAGATAAGATATAATAAGACCTTTATTTGCCGGACAGTGGAGGAATTTCAGCCGACAGAAGTAGCCAAATCTTCACTACGACTCTGGGAAGCGCCATTAAGTCTCATTTGGGCCGTCTGCACATTTCTATTAATGCGTTTTCCCACGAGCCTGAAATGTTCTGGTAAAACCTGATAGCAGAGGAGAAACCACAGAGAAAGTGGTGTTCAGAGATGAAAAAACACACACGTCTCAGAACGTCTCCCAATTACAGATGAGTCATGTCATGAATAATCACATAACGCAGCCTTGCAGACTTCCCCGGGCGTCAGCTGGACGATGGGGGGGGGAGCACGGCGGCTGCTGCTCGTCAGCCTCGCTCACGTGCACCGTGTTATCAGCTGACTGCTGTAACGCTGTCTGGCTGCATTGTGCTACTGCTCGTTGCTTCTCCGCTGCTCAACCAGTTTGTGTGCTTTGATCACAGCCTAATGAGTAAATGGCTGCCCTGCTGGTGCACTGCTCTGAGGGGCTTGTTTATGTGCCTGGGAGCACGCTGGAAGAACAAGCATCCTGGTTTCTTAGATACATTAAATGTGACAGTTCGACATTTTCGCCGTTTTCAATGGACTCATTCCCGACGAAAAAAGAGCCTTGAAGATCAAGTCGGCACATGCGAGTGAGTCACAGCGTTTTTGGGTTGTATTCCAGAAACGGCGCAGCTTAAAATACAGTCTATTAGAACATTTGCGTGGTGATATAAAGGAAGCAGCCTTCGCCTTGCACCGGGGGCTGATCCTCGTCAGCCGCTTGTGTGGCCGCAGCCAAAAGTGCATTAGGCTCAAACAACAATCAGGACACGGCAGGTTTTAAAGTCTTCGTCCACGTACTGGCTGATTTAGTCCTATTCCGAAACCCAAGCCTGGCTGATTCAGTCTTGGAGAGGAATAAGTAGACATATTGATTGTTGTTTCAAGGTTTTATGGGAGACAACAGAGTTATGGTGGTTGGGGCCGCGTCGGCTCCAGGCCAAGAAAAAAAAAAAAAAAAAAAGAGCAAGAGAGAGAGATCCGGGCATCGTCAGCAATCTGCACCACCCTCCATAAACAAAGAGCCGGGTGTTCTCGCAAAAACTAATAGAGCAGGCACACGCGCACACACAGGATGGAGGAATCACATTACCGTAAATGTGGTTTTATTAATAATAACAGTATCTCTTTTAATGAACACTGCAGATACATAATAGAAAATAAATCAGAAACAGGAGAGACTGTCTGTTGTCTCGAGTCGTGAAAGTGCCTGGAATAAATCTGTGCTATATATTGTCACTGTTTTTCATCATCATCATCTTTTAATAATCAAAGCCACATCGCCAGAAGAAGAGTTCAATCCATCGTGAAACAAAAATCTCAGACTGCTTAAAAAACCAAAAGAAGTGGATTTTCCCGCGGGTTCTGACGGAGCCGAGCTCCTGCCACCGACTCCTCCCCCTACGCGTGGACCGACTCCCTACTGAGAGGCCTCGCGGATCAGCAGCTGCTGCTTCAGTGGATATATGGCTCGATTGTCTTCATCTTATTCGCGTCGCTGTGGTTTTATTTACACACGTCACGGAGCACGACGCATCCCCGGGTTCAGACACGGTGCCCTTCAACGTAACCCACGCGTCCCCGGGGCCGACCGAGGCCCGGCCGCTACTCGTTTTACTGGAATATCTGAAAAGAGCGGACATTTCCTTTACAATATTACTCGATACCGTCCCCCACTCTGAGCAAAGACGCTGATTTTCGTTTAATGTCAGAGGGCCCAGCTCTGCCACAGTCTGATAAATTAAAATTATAAAAGCAATATGTGGAGACTTGCAAGAAGATAAAGGGGGAATACAATTGTTCATGTAGTGTTTAGGCCTTCCATCACTTTGCATATTTTATGGCACTGAATAAAACATCTACATCAGGAGATGCTGCAGATGTTTTAGGAGGAGGTTCGTTTCTGGCACAGCTGCAGGAGGAGTCGCGTACGGTGGCGCGCGTCTCGTTTCCGCTCACTTCCCCCTCGGCTCGAGAGTCAGAGCAGGTGACGGTAGCTTGCTTTGGTCTAACGTTGCTTTAAGTAGCATTTATATTGTATGATTCCATAAACTCCATGATTTAATCTGCATTTTTAAATACATTCTCGTCACGTTTGAGTTATTACATCATGATGTTTTTTATTTTTTTATTTTTTAAGAAGGGTTTCATTCTAAAAGGCTACTGGATGTGAGGAGACGACGCCCCATGATGGTTATTGGTCAGTAGGTCAAAAGCATAACAGGTTACACTGTCTAAAAGGTTACTTTTATATTAATAACTAAACTTTAAGAACTTTTTACAACTTTATTACGAAGCCAACAGCTGTTTTAGGTGAAACTCTTCATTATGGTTGTCATATTCCTTTGTCTCATCGCCGCAGCGGATCCGACTCAAGAGTGTCCAGAACGGAGATGGGAGAGCCCTATTTTATTTATCTGAAGGTGGAACGCAACATACGAGTCATTTCCGTTGACAAGGGGGGGGGGGGGGGTAAACGAATAACAGAGCTGTCATTTAAGAGGTAATGAAGGGGAGCGATAACACAACGAGTCTGGTTGGGCTGAGACGAAGCTGAGCACAGTGAGCGTCAGGTGACGGGTGGCGGTGGCGTCCTCCGCCTCCATCCGCTCCGACATCATCGGCAGCGCGGCTCCGACTTCGTTAAATCGCCCGCGAGTTGCTGCAATGATTGTGAAATCAACATCAAAATCAACAATGGGGAAAAGAAAAAAACACGCACACTCCCAATGGACCCAAACGTCAGTGTAGCTGTAATCCGCAGCGCGTTGGAAACGTCAGACCTCATCTGTTGGGGAAGATGACGACACCGACGTTTCTCTCTCGCAACGTCGGGGTAAGACATTTAGTGAGTGACCTATCGGTTTTCAGGAGCAATGCAGTTCCACGTAACAAAACATTATTCTTTTTATTATTTCCTCCATTCCACCTGTCTAAAACTTTAGAACTTCTCTAAGCAAATATCCCTCGGTTACAAAAATAGACTTTTGTTTTCTCAAAATAATACACATAATTCATTTTTGTCATATAATCATCTGTTAAGGTAAATAGCAAGGCTGTTTTTTTTTCTTTCAAAGTAAATATTATCGTGAGAGAAAGAGCAATGGGAAGCCTAGCACCGTGTTCTTCGCGTCCCCGTCCACAGACTTTCTTTCCCCCGAAGCCTCCCGTCGATTCAGGAAACCGGGCTGCTCCCGCGCTCCGGACTCCACCTTTTGCATATTCTGGTTCAGTCCAGATCGTTGACCCCCCACTGCAGCCGGACCCCCGCAGCTGAAATCCAAGCCGGATCCTTCTCCTCTTGCAAAGACTGGGACCCTCGACCCCCCCCCCCAAAATCCCCAAAAGCTTTATAAACTACACCAGCCAACAAATTAAGAAAAAGGTAACAACGGTTGAACCGACACATCTCACAGGCCATTGTTTCACTTTGTACGAACTGAAACTGAAGAAAAAAATAAAAGGAGAACGAGTCCCAAAACCGATCAGGAAAACATAGAGAAGAAACAAGTCCCAAACACCGATGCTACAAAGAATTAGAAAAACGTATGTACAGGACCCTGTATTCCTCGACTCTCTGGGTAAATGATCGTAGGTGTTGGCTTGTGTTACTGAGTGTTTTTACAGGCATACAAAAAAAGTTCTCTTGCTTCTTTTTTTGTTTTCAGTTTCACTAAAAGCTCTTATTGGACCAAAAACAAAAAAACAAAACAAAAACAAAACTAAATCTGCCAGCATCTCCATCACCAGCGTCCAGTGCATCCTCCTCCTCCCTCCTCTCTCCCTCCCTGTTGTTTCCTGGTGCAAATTCAACAGCAGCAAGTAGCTTAGAGCCATTGGGGTTCACCTGGCTTGAGTGCGCTCAGGGTCCAAGTGCCAGTGGTGAGTCCTCCCTGTGACGGACATGTAGAGCCGAGGTCCACGCCGCCTGGCACCATCTCTGTCACCAGATCACGCTGGATATACTGGTCTCCCTGGGCAGCAGCGGCAGCATGGCGTTGTTCCCGTGGGCCTCCTCCAGGCTCTGTTGCCGCGGCGACTTGGCCTGCGGCCGCTGCCCGTTGATGAGCGTCATGGGGATGTTGCAGTAGGTGTGCTGGTTGCCCAGCGACGAGAGCGGCGGCAGCGTGCCGCCGGGCGGCAGGTCGTAGTCGTAGCTACGGTAGTAGTGTTTCTGCCTCATCTGGGTGTGGCACGAGTTGTGGAAGGTGGAGCGCAGGTCCGGGTGCGCCGTCGCCATGGCGGTGGAGGTGGCCGCCGCCATGGAGATGGCGGAGACGGTCTGCAGCTCGCCGAAGGGGCCCTGCTCGCTGACCTCCAGCACCTGCTCGTGGGAGATGCTCAGGGGCTCCATGCGCTTGAAGGGCATCTCGTAGAGCAGCTGCTTCCAGAACTTGGAGCTGAGCTTGTTGCTGGAGGGCCCGCGCCACTTGATGACCGTCAGCAGCTTGATGGTGTGCTTGAGCGCCTCCACCTCCTGGTAGTTCATGATGCCGCGCAGCTCGGCGCACTCGATCAGGATGACCTTGATCTCGCCCGTCACCAGCATGTTGCGCAGCCGCGTCTCCAGCTCAAAGATGCTCCAGCCGCGCCGCACCACGTAGCTCGGCGTCATGACGATGATGAGCCGCTTGCTCTGGTCCACGCAGCGCGCCACGTCCTCGATGTAGGCTGGACACACAGACGGAGAGGCAGGTGAGGCATCAGCAACCAGTGGCGCACGCTGTCCGCTTAACTATTATTAATCTACATGAATCTACACAGAGCTGATGATGAAAATGGGATGAAACGTATCACACAGGCTATTTTAAAGGCTCATCACAGGGACTTCGAACCTTCTACCCAGGTTTCTAACACGCAAACCTGCTTAACTTTAGAAGAAACAAGTGTTTGGAATGGAAACAGTGCAGTCGTTTGAATTAAACATCTACAGCAGCGCTAAGTCATTCGGCGGCGAGGATATTGATACAGAAAATAGCATCTAGAGCCTCTCCGGCGTTTAATAATGGAGCAAGCTGCTCCGAATTAAACACATTAATGCGAGAGGGCTCGGTTTGAAAGTCGGGCTTTTACAGAATCCGTGTGAAATGCGTGTTTACAGTAAGTACAGTATTGTGCTCGCGGCCCTAATGAGCTCAGCTGCTGGGGTGATAATGCATGTGATTAAGCGCTTCCCCAGGCGTGAGGAGGGGGGCGGGCACAGCGCCTGCCCCCGGGCCCGGGTTCGGGTCCGGGTTCGACGACGAGGCCGTTCGACAGGAATAACCAACCTCCTCCGCACGTGAAGAGGAGCTGTTTGGACAGAATATATGCGGGCGTGTGAGCGGCTGAGTATTTTCACGGAGCGCCTGCTGGTCTTTAAGGAAACAAGTGTCACATCTCCTCTCCGTCCTCCGCGCTGCATCACCGAGGATGAACTCCTCCTTTCATGTCGGCGCTGCCTGAGGCGTCGCGATGAGAGAGACCTGATTAGAGTAAACTTAGATTTAAAGGCGCTCTTTGCTCCGACATGACAAGCCAATCTCCCCTCGCTGTTTGATAATTGGTCCTCGCGCAGTAATTCCCCCCGACGCGTCCCTGGAGCCAAAACCCCTTTGTTGAGCTTGGGCCTGTGCCGATTAGGTTGAAGCAATCAGACAAAAACAAGTCTCACTTCAGCCCTTTCGTGAATGAAACAAAGAGGAACAGATAAATGGATGCTACAGCACATAATTAGCTAATGAGTCACAGTTTTATTTTAAGTTCGCCATCGATTAGTCAGAATGTAAATCTGCAGCCTTGGAGACTAGCAGAGTGTTTTATAGCGTCTCCTTTCACAGGGCTGCATGTGTAATAAACGACCCCTGCCTGCATAAAAGTGAAATTAATACACGGGCCACAACATTACTGTTGCTGTGTAGTTTGTCTCCAAGGCCCATTAAAGCACAGTGAAACCCCAAAGTGTTTGAACCTTATAACTAACCCTGCAGAACATTCACTTTGAAGCTGGGCTTTACGGTGAAGATGCACTTACAAGATCAGTGCAAAGTCTCGTTTCCTCTAAACCACTGGCTGGACATAAGGTTGTAATTTACCTTCCAGCTTCCACGCAGCGGAAACCTGCTCAGATTGATGCTGGCACCTCCAGCGACCACAGTTGTTTCAAGGCATCACTTCAGGGCAGATTAGAGGCTTTGACTGCCCAGTTCCAACTCCCCTGAGCTAAAAACATAATCACTGCCCTCTTATTTGTGCTGTAGCTCATGGTATATCTAATAAAACTGAAATTCAGTCTCAGATTGCTTTTGAATTAGATATAATTAAATATCAGTTATTATACTTAGTATCTGATGTCTCATAGCTGGAACCACATGTGACTGAGAGATACTTGTTTTGACAACAAAACATAAAAAAACATGGCTAAAAATATTTTTAATAATTTGCAACTAATGACTAATGATAACATTAATATTAAAGGTTATGTCAATTCTTTATAATGAAGGCATTAATATCAACCAATAAACGGCTATAACTCAAATTCACAGAGTCTGTCGGTGTGCGTTTACCCGAACATTAGAAATCTGGGGAAAAAGTACCTCTAAGTAGTCTTGTGTCATCCTGGAAATGATCATTGGTGAAACCTAAACATAGATATTTATTCAAAGTGATCAGTAAATCTGCAGAACAACACAGAAATGAATAAGTAAACAGAACAGCTGCGTCACTGCGGGGACACAGCTCTGGCATAAACTGAGTTTCTCCACCAGGAACCTCGCTGACCAGTTTATTCCAGTTTAATATGGGACACGGGGCATAAAAAACACAAGGACCAAAGCCTTTGAAGTGGACGGAGTTGTGATTGTACCTCCGCCAAAAGAAATCCATCACTGTGAGAATAATAGCAGTGCAGAATAACACGCCGGCGTCAGCAGCTCGGCAGAATGATTGTTGACGCGCTGAGGCCTCAAAAGGCCAAACTGGGTTTATCTACAGCTGGAGTCTCCTTTATTATATCCGTTGAGATGCTAATGCATTCCCAACGGGAGCTAAATGTGTGCACACGGACACAATGGGACAGAGACTCCTCCTCAGACTCCTCTCAATCCTTGCATTTTTATGCCGTTCTTCCCATATTACCACGGCCCCCCTGCATCCGGCGCGCGGCCGCGGCGAGCGGCTGGGCTCGGAACCTTGGCGCGGCGCCACCGGAGGGGAGCGTAATTAGTAATGGCGGCATGTGCGGGAAGGCAGGCAGAGTCGAGTACTGAAATGGAGGCTAATAACATAATGGTATTATCAAACTCATCTGCGTGATGAGTTAATCAAAGATAAGCATGGGGGGCATGGTGAGGGGCTCCATTAGGAATATACCATGGCAGAACATGCATTAATATCCATGCATAAGGAGCTTCCTGGCCGCACAGCTGACACCATTTCACAGCAGCATGCAGAGGCGCGGCCTGTGCGGAGCTGGATCAGGAGCGCGGGCTGTAATCAAAGCGTCGGCCGTTTCCGCTAATTGCGCCGCATATGCGATATAGGCTATTACACCTCCCACAGGCTCAACGCAGGGCAGATGACGCGCTCGGAGCGCAGGAAGGGCGTCATTCACTTCCACAGTCAAAGTCTGGGGCGCGGGAGGCGCCGCTGACCTGGTGCAGACTTGAGAACAAGTCAAGCTGAGTTCATTAGTATTTAGAAAAACTTTTTATTGTGCTGTTGGCGTATGATTATTGCAGAAGCACCATATTCAGAGGAAGCTGCAGTCCAGCAACTCAATAAACGCAGCGTTTGTTTGAGCATTGAAGTCAAAGCGCACCCAGTTACTTCTCACCACTGGTAAACTCAGGTGCAGCGGGTTACGTCCATTTAAGTAAGATTTAGTTTACAATCGATTCTGATTCATCAGCATAATCCGTCATCTGCTGCAGATTAATGAACCTGCTTTCTTTTATTATGGTCCTCGCAGCCACGACGTCCCCGCGTGCGCTGACAACGTCTCCGGGTCATTATAATAGATGGCACTTTTTAATTTCCTTCAGTATCAGACTCATTAAATACTGTTCTATGCAATCAGTTCCTCTTAAGCCCTGTTCAGCAATGGGGCACGCAGCCTCCCAGCCCAGCGTGCATGGCCCTGAATGAAGGATCCATTAAGACAAAGCTTGAAGGGTTCTTCAGGGGTGCGGGGATGTTTCAAAGACTCGAGCTTCATTAATTAGTTAAATAAATGCCAGGCTACTCAGATGTGGGTGTGTAATTTGGGTTCTGGGGCAGAAGCTCCCAACCTTAGTTGTCAGGTGAGTTTATGCTAAACCACTTCATTGACAACTTTGTTGTCTACTGATACTGTGCTATTGTATCAACAGACGTGTCCTCATCTATGAACCATTGAGCTAATTTAGAAGCAAGAAGGTGAGAAACGCGAGACGTCTCACTCTCCCTGATGCTTGAATCACTTTCTTGGCTTTAAACTCTGCTCATTAAATAGCTTAGATATGATTTTTATGATAATGTATTCAATTAACAAAATCTAAATCTCGTCCACAGTTATTGTAATTCAATGACCCCTCAATGTCCCCTTTCAGCATCCACTTCAACTCAGCCAGTGGTTAGAACAAGCCGACTTCGTAATGATCGGATCGCGATCGGGCCGAGCTCACGGCACAAACACAGATGCATCATAGGTCACAGCAGACAAGGCAAGTCACCACTGACAACAGCGACACGAGCAACACCAAGCCACAACACATTGGACACAACGTGACATCGCCGTGAGAGAGAGAGCTTACTTCCTGTGGGGATCAAGTCCCTGTCTGGAATGAAGAGTTTATACCCATAATGCTTCTCCAGGACGTCGGGGAGGATCTCCAGGGCAAAGCGCTCCTCCTCGCGCGTCTCCTGGCTCCACTGGTCCGGGTCCACTTTGGTGTAGGACAAGTAGGCGTCGTAGTCCTTGTTATCTGCAGGCGGAGAGGAGAGGAGAGTCCCTTCAACACCCGCATCGCTACTACTGTACAGGGGGAGCCTTAAAACATCCCAAGCTCACACTGCCTGGACTCCAACGAACTGGAGCAGAACCCGGTTGTGGACTCGTGCCTCTCTCTGGGCTCAGGCACTCTCAACAAGGTTTTAACACATGCAATTCACTTTACAGCATCGGGCACATGTAAAAATAATGAATTGAAACCTCACTTAGGGAAACTGACTCTCAGTCTTCCGTCCACAGTGACATAAATCTGCCTCTCTGTTTTTCCACTGCTACCTTTGAAACGAAAGCTGTGTAGGCAGAAAAAAGGCCTGTTCTGGTGGTGCTGATCCACTCGTCTGTAGCCGAGAGGGGAGAGAGAGAGCGAGCGAGCGAGCGAGAAGGAGGAGGCTCCGGGTGAATCTTGAAGGCCGCACAACTCATCCAGCCCTTTGCTCCCCTTCATCCCACACGCGAGTACAAAAGGGATGAGCATCTTCTCCGGTGGTGGTGTGTGAGGAGGGGGGGGGGGGGCTAATATATGCACATGCGCACAAAGAGCTCACAGTTAGATTGCGAACTCTTGAACCCGCAGCAGAGACTCGCCAGGAGAGTTGGAGGCGTAATCTCCCCGATATCTCTGGGCTCCATTACATTTAATGGGCGAGTAGATTGCAACGTAACACACGCGCTTAACTCTGGAGCCACACGGGCACGTGGGGCGGACTGCTAATGAGGAGCTGAGCACTCTTTCCACCCTTAAACATACCATTTTGTTTCCCCCGTAATCTAATTTTGGCCAGACGAGTGCGAGTGCGCGTCCGACGGAGACGCAGTAATTCAGTTGCGCTTAAAAATGCAGTGCGGCGCTCCGGCCGCATGCGATAAGCTGCTGTGACGTCACCGCGGTGAAGTTAGTTTGACGTCTGTGTTCGAGCGCCGCTCGAGCGTCCGCCGCGCGTCGCGTATGCAAATGAGGCAGGACGCTGACGCTCGAGTTTATGACACGACGATCACTGATTCCACAGATACCCACGCGACGCGACAGCTGAGCGGTCTCCAACTGACGTGCGGCGCAGACGAACAGCCGTCAGTCCGTCCCGTTGTCCTCGCGCAGAGCTCCCAGTTTAACATCTGGCAGGGGCGGAAACGCGGGCGCTCAACCGGCTGCGCAGAGTTACGCTGAAAATGAGAGATCTAAGACACTGGCTTAAGGGCCTTATTGATGAAGAGTGTGTTTGCACGGCTATAACTTCCATCTCCACTACGTCTCCCCGTCAGCGCATCGGTTACCATAGCGACGGGGATCTCAGCCCGCCGCCTCCTCCCTTCGCTTCGCCACGGTTCCGCCTCCGCGCGCGCGGCGGCCGCTTCCAGTTTGACTCCTATTTAGCTCCCCATCCATTCAAATCACCTGCGGTACATTGTCATTAGGAGCCGCAGACGACTCACGGGGCGCAGACGCGCGCGCGCGCGTGCGCGGAGCGGTCTAATCGACTGTGGCATTGAGGGAAGTATGAGGGGTCTCCCGGGAGCTCCGCAGGGAGCGCGCCGCGTCTTATTGAACCTGATCCTCTTATACTGGAGAACAAATTGAAAATCTGTTCCTCTCTCCAAATATTCACTCGAGTGGTACAATTAAGGGAGACAATCGCTGTTTGGTATTAAGTTCAAGGCCCGACATTTATCTTCCTTCCCGGTTTCAGCGCCGCTGCCTCCGCACCGGCCGTTACAGCAAAGCCCCGCTTTCCGGGGCCGGAAGTAATGGCTTCCACGGGAACGTGCGACACCGCGGCTACCGGCGTCAGACAGCGTCGGGAGAAGCTCAACCTACAGAGTTTCAAGTGTCTGGCGGCCTCGTCGCGTGCTCACGCACCTACTCATCCTCTCCAAACTAATCTCATCCCCCTGAATTCTTCGCAGGTGGTGCTCGAGAAACTCATTAGACGCAAATCAAATTAAAACGCGTGCCGCGTCTCGGTGTGGGGCTTTTTTTCAAACTAACCCAAACAACAGACCCGAGCACAGTTTTACTACGTTCACTCACATTTAATGCTTTTTTTTTATTTTGACCAGCCGTTTCCCACGGCTGGCGCGTCACAGCAGCGCTCCTGGCCGCTCCGCTCCCCGTGAGCTCCAGACTCATTTATTCAGGCTCCGCCGGCCAGGGGGTGCCACGCCAGCGTCCGCCAGGCTTCCTTTCATGTTCTTGGGCAGTCGCCACAGATAATCTTTGCGCTAACTCGTGAGCATTGGCCGTCTGCTGCAGCACAAGTTTGTGTAAATAGTGAATTGTCCGTGGCGTCGATGACTGGCAGTATCAGCGTTTGTATGAAGCCTCCCAATATGTTTTTCTTTCAGGCCATTCGCCCAAGTGTGCACAGCCACAATTAAAAAAGCTGGAGTTTTGATGAGTAATCCTTTATTTTCCAGGATAATATATATATATATATATATATATATATATATATATATATATATATATATATATATATATAAACCCATCCCCTGGAGACGCAGTTGTTACTGCCTGGGGAGCTAGTGTGTAGTGTCTTGCTCAAGGACACACCTGGTGGCAGTGGCGGGAACTGAACCGGGGACCTATTGAGTTTCCCTGCACTCAGGGTTTTTACTGAGCCTCTTGTGCTGGTTAAGTAGACTGTATTGTTTTCTGGCTTTATTGCCTGACTATTAGTGTTGTTATTGTTGCATCAGGTCTTTTAGAGCCGCTGTAACGTCTTCTCGCTGCCTTTACTACAACAGACTTCCTGCACCGTGACTGAGCCAAGTGCTCGATTGAGGAATATGTAAATGGAAAATGGAAAGCAAATGTCATCACACACCGAAGCGTGCTGCATCCTACAGAAGATGAGTAATCAGCTCGCTGCTATTGGAGAGCAACGTTCGACAACCAGCGGCTATTGTATGTAGCTGATAACATGACAGTGACATAATGGGAATGAGGGGAATTTCAGGGGTTGACAAATGTGGCTAATTAGAATGTGCTCGCATTAGTTTCTCCGCCTACGTTGGGTCATTATCCAGCAGAATATTATTGAGAGCGAAGCACGGGCCAATGCAGCCTGACATACAAACACACCACCAGCAGCTGCGCGCGGTGATCAAGGCTTCGAGCCCTGCAGGTCTGTCAGGGAACAGAACGACGCTTGACGATGTCAACCCACTGCAATGTGGTGTCAGCCGGCGTGAGCGTCTCTGCAAACTGGCCTCTGATCAGTTTTAGAGATGCAAATGGGACAACAAAAGGGGCCCAACATCTAGGACTGGCGACTGGTTTGTTGTTTTTTAGGTCACTTTATGGAGTAGTTTACATAAACTCTGTTTTTGCCCTTTTAGATTCACAACTAAACTGATGTGTAGGAAACTATAGGAGCTTTTTTATGTCTAAGCCACTGTTTAGACGGATAAAGCAGGTGTATATTTAAATGCAAATCGTGCCACATGCAGCTTTAAGACATGAAAAATAACCCAGGTGCTTTCTGAATATAAATAATAACGTTCGACACTGCATCCGTGTGGGATTCGCTCCTATCTGTGCGACAAGAGGCCGCTTTGGAAAGCGAGCACGGCGATCGGCCTGTGAAACCGTACCTCCATCGATGTCCTCGCTGCCAAAGTGGTTCCTGTAGAAGAGCATGAGCTCGATCCTGTAGCACTTGTACAGCGTCACCAGACAGATGAGCAGCAGCAGGATGGCTCCCAGACCTCCGGCCAGCTCCACGGTGTACATGAGCTCCGCTAACGAGGCAAACGCAGAGGGAGCAAAGGGAGACGTTAATGCCTTTAATCATGCAGCTCGGAGTTAGACTGCGACCTTTCGCCTAGACGTTTTTACAATGGCAACATACTGTATATTGACCCATCTACAGTAATACCCACTAGTTTCCTTCATTGCTCCCTGTCTCTTTGCTTGCATGCGTATTAAAGCTGGCGCATCCTCAGAGCATCCGATCACACGATGACGGAGCTCCAACCGCAAAACATCGATACCCGTCAAATAACGCAAGACGCATTAGTTCTTCACTGCTGTGAAATGACTTTTCCACAAGCTCACATTGGCCTGAAAATGGCTTCACAATTGTGTTGTGTTGTGTGTGTGTTTGAGTTTGTTTTTGTGGTTTTGTCCTTATGGGCTTATTGCGGATGGATTGTACTCATATAATTTAAGACCAAATTAAGATAGAAAGCTGTTATTCCATCATATTTGTGTATATTTGCTCTGTGTACTGTACAGAGGCATCCATGTATCAGACTGTGGGCAATCCAATAGAAACAGCTGAACAAAAGGAAACATTTCAAGCCGCCCAAGAAATCAGCCAACACTACTGCAGGAGCTGGTGTCCGTGTCAGCATGAGTAATATCACAGATGATTCATCACACACAGAACTTAGACCTTAACAATAAAAGACGTTAAAGAAGACGGGAGCGCGATGAGGGAGCGCTCCAGCTGTTCGCTCAAACACTGGTTTGTCGAAAGGTTGATGAAGACCTGTCGTCCTGCCGCCCGTCATCGCTGCAGCCTGACACGAGCTGCAGAGAAGATCAGCAGACGATCACACACTGGACTACGCTATTCGATGGTTACGTCTGTTTTCAAGGAGGTGCAGGAAGCTGGACGAGCAGACGAGGCAGGATGTGTTACACTACAGGATAATGGAGTGGAGCATCAGGGTCCACGGTCGAGCGTCTTGCCTTGAAAACCTTGTTTGCTTTGTCTTTTCATGATCTTGTTACTTTGCCAAGGCTTCCCGGCCCCTTTCATACTTCACAGTCCTTTCTGCTGGGTGTCACTCCATCTTTTGCCGTTCAACATTTCCTCCTCGCTACGCCTCACAAAATCCTGGTGGTCAGCCTTCATTGGCTGACTAATGGACAACAGTAAAGGCCGGACTGGCTGCGACGCCGCACATACGTATACATGGATGGAGAGGACGTGTGCGCGTGTCGCCATCCATCACGCCGCGCATTTAACCTCGTCGGGGCGCGCGGCGGCCATCCCGCCGCAGTGGCCATCAGGCTGACAGCCCCTGTGATGAAGGATGATGCTCCGCGGAGCTAACGAGCGCGGCCCATGCCGCTTCATCACACCTGTCCGGGCGGTGACCTTCAGCCAAGCCCGCAGACGGACATATGGGCGAGTGGGAAAAAACACAGGAGCAAACAAAGTCAGGGAGCGGAGCGAGCGCAGATTTACACGCGCGGCCCCCGACCTACACAGCGCGGGCGACGGCTCCTCAGCACGCGGCTGAGATTGGGGAGAGGAAGAGGTTGTTGTTGGAGTGAGTGTAAAAACACCATCTGAGCAGATGTTGCTACGCTATGTGCGCGCACGCAACTGAACGCGAGTCAAGCACAGGGAGGCGAAGATGAGAGAAACCCGACGGCTGAGGCGACGCTGTTCCTTTGGAGTGTCGTGTGCTGTTTTTCACGGCTTCAAGAGACGAGCAGGGGGAAAAAAGCCTGACGCCCTCTGAAAGGCAGCGCAAACACTCACCGGCCGGCCGCGTACCGCACCGCAGCACGGACGCGGCAAATAAAGAACGCAGGAAACGGGGACGATTTCTCGCAGACCTGCAATCCTGCGAGGACCGGTCTAATCTTCTGCAGTTTATTCTGAGATGCCACTGTGCAGCATAAACCCCTTTAATATAGCAAATGGAGGGGAACTGGCTTGCCATCAAAACCAGATCCAAAGCTGTGAGCTTAAAAGAGAGGAGGAATATCTTACTATGTAAATATATTCAACACTGACAACTTTAAAGCTGCAGAGGCCCCAGTAGCCTAGCTGGAAAAAAAAAAAAAAAAAAAGCCTTGCTTACATAACCACAGCGAAAAGTGTGCATCTCTATTTAAAATCATCATGGAATCAACTTTCATCCTCTTTGAGGCTAAATCAGAGCAAAAACTGAAAGAAAAAAAGATGTTTGCCTGAATAGAAGAAGAAGAAGACAAGGAGGAGGGAGAGAAGGCAACAGTGATGAAAGATGGGCAAATCTCAGTGAGGATTTGGCAATGAGTGTGTGTGTGTGTGTGTGTGTGTGTGTGTGTGTGTGTGTGTGTGTGTGTGTGTGTGTACACATGTACACTGTATGTTGTTTAATACCCTCATTGTGAGGAGGCAAATGTGGCCAAACCGCTGCATCTCATAGCGTGTGATCTGGTGTTTTCTCCTTCATGTAGCATCACTGCGTCACCTTCCTCGGCGTGAGCTCACCTTTCTTGATGAGCTGGATATTGGCCTGCCTCCGTCCGTTGGCGTTCTCCACGTAGCAGGAGTAGTTGCCGAGGTCGCTCTCCTCCAGAGAGTCGATGGTCAGGGAGATGGAGACCTCCTGCTCCCCCAGGTGCTTCCGGATCGTCCTGCAGGCGGACGAGAGCGCAGCAAGGTGGATTTGGTGGAATGTTAGGGAAAATAAACCCCCAAATAACACTGAGACGTGAAAACACTGCCACAAATACATGCACATTTGCATGTCCCACTCAGACTGAAAAGCACCCCCTGCTGAGACAGAGCCGAGAGGCGTTTGCTAAGCAGGTAAAGCTGAAGGAGAACGCCGGAGTCCGGCCAAGTGCAGTTTGTCACCGCAAAAGGCAACTTTCACTTCAAAAAAAGTTATAATATAAATTACTGCAGATTTAATTAACATTACATGATTAAAATTCAAGATAAAAGCTGAAAAATAGCTGCTGCAAAGTGACACAAACATTGCTCTAAACCTGACTCGCGTCCTAATTTGCTGGGCCAGTGATAAATACATGTGCCTTTTTGATTAGGAGGCAGAAAAGCGGCGTGAAGTGGATACATCAAAGGAGGAAAATGTCACGTCGCTAATGTGCTCCCTCTCTCGCTAGCGCTGGTCATTTTAACTGAGTGAAGGAGTCGAGAATAATCGCCTGCTCCCTCCGTTGCCTCTTCATTCATCTCAGGAAAAACAGGAAATCCAAGTGTTACCCCGGCGCGATGAAGGAGACTTTTTTTATAAACAATTGGATTTGGGTTGGTTTCTGCTGCAGTGTTGATGAAAAGACTGGAATTCATCACTGGAATCTTCTGATCGTGGACAGCAGCCGTCAATTAATCACCGCAGGCCGACTGATCCGTCACTGTCTGCTCTTAGCTTTTACAAGTTTATGACTCACAGCTGGTAAAACAAGGCGAGCCCTGATCAAATTTTAACAACAATGAAGTCCAGTCATCTCTTTACTGACGATAATAGCGGCTGGAAGTCTCTGACCCACATGTTCTGGATCTGTTTACTGAAGAATGATTAAAAAAAAGAAATAAATGCATGTATCTAGACACACATGACTGCAGGCAGTCACAGGTAGAGAATATTGTCTCTTTAATAAAATATAGATTTTCCGGCAAAAAAAGTTTGCCTCGAGGAAAACAGAGTTGTGTCCACAGTATGCATCATAAAATCCATGAATCATGACCTTGGAATTACCAGCCTCCATCTGGGCCGAGTGTTCCGACGTGACATTCTCTGAGAACCATTCCGCGGGTTCACACCTGCACGTTTTCCCAGGCAATATGAAGAACGCGTCGTCAGACAGATGTTCCATTTCCTGACATCTGTGGCGGCTTTTACATTCCGACAGGCAGCGCGTGGATTCATCAGGAAAACTGGAGCCGATGACGAAGGCAGGAGGCGGCGGCCGTGACGGACACGCCTCCGGCCTCGCGTGAGTCACGGCAGATTTCGCCGTATGAAAAATAGCCCTCCGTTGACCGGCTGCAGCTCTTGACATCGATTGGTTGTGACATGTTGATACGGGAATAATAGTGTGACTGTCATGATGCACTGCGGCGCTGCCTAGAATGAATAAGCTCCTTTGATGTTTTAGTTAAACACATTCAGTCATCTTCCAGAGCTACATCACGTTAGTGATGCTAAATGGACTGCGTGAAGCAATGCTAACGCTACCGATGCTAAGCTAATGATGCTCAGCAGGCCAGGTTACACCAGGTAAAAGTGACTCATGCCGAGTCAAAAGCGATTTCACTGGGAAGACAGAGCCGGAGCGACCGCGGCGTTGCTGTGCATTATGGCAGGAGTTACAGCCGTGTTTCCAAGAACACTCAAGTGTTGCCCTCAGTTGAGCCCATTCAACCTGACAGAAGCAGGCCAAGCCGCGGTGGTGACTACACACTGGCCTCTGAGGCTGAGGCTCCGACCTGATGGAGCAAAACAGAGTGGAGGTGGGAAATTTAATTTAACACGAGGAAGGTTTTCATGCGGGATGCAGAGAATCTACTGCGGAATCACAGTTTGCAGTAGCTGATGGTTTTACATTCTAGCACGACCGGAGGATAAAGCAGGACAACAACGCTGGAGATCCCCTGCTAGGCCCGTGTGCCAAGGCAGGAATGATGCACGAGCAGATGCTCCTCTTAAGGTTACAAAGCAGCGCAGCTATTTCCAGCCCCTGTTTAATGATGCATGGGGCTAATAGCGCGGAAAAAGGTACGAGTGCCACTTGGGCATTCATCTGCCGCCTGCCGCCGGGCATCTGAATATGAAAACTCATCTAATTCTTGTTGATCAATGAACGCACTAAACAAAGCAGATTGTTGAAGTGTTGGGGAGATGAAGATGAAGCACAATACGACCACTGCTGCCATGGCAATATCTTACATTAGCTTTACAAAGTGGGCGATAATTGGTATCCCACGTAGAAAATATCGCACCCGAAGTGAAATTCCTTTTATTGACCGTGCACAATGAAGAACCATTAGAGGTAATCATTGTGCAGCTACATAGACTAGCCGCTTCATAAAAACTAATTACAATATGGAGTAGCACTTTTTAAAGCGGCGTTCTGCGGGGAAGCATAAAGGTTAGCTCCCGGGTTAGGGCTCCTGCGAGCGCGCGTGACAGGGACATTCATTCAGCCTCCCCGTCCCCCGATTCCTCTGAGCTCCTCTCACGCTCATCCTTCTCCATTGTGTGTCCAGTCGCGCGGACACGACGCCCCACAAGGCTGGGCTACGGATCGGCGCTGATGGCTTTTTGAAGGGGCCCACGCGGAATCCATCTTTGTTTCGCGGAAACAGACGTGGTTTCAGTTGGGTTTCAAGGCGACGTCGGATCACTGCGATGCCGACTTCATCACGCCGACATCACCAGGAGCGAAGTCACGCAGTTCGCGTATAATCACAGTACATGGAGCATTACTGGGTCCAAACATAAACAACCACAGTCGTCAGCCTGGAACCTGTAATTACCTATTATCGCTGCAGCAGGGCGCTGGTGGAGCCCGTCGCTGTCTGAGCTCTGATCCAGGGACACCTGAGCGTTTAACCCGCGCCGTGTTGACAGGCGTAGCCTCGTTTCTGAAACACCTCCCCGGCTGTGATATCTCCCCGCGCAGTCTGCTCAGCCCCCCCCCCTTCCTCTGCACCCGTTTGAATTTGATCAGAGCGGCTTCTCTTGAAAAATGTAGACACTGAGGGATCAGCGGCTCAGTCTGTCCAAACACGCTCTGCTACAGTTACTGCTAAATGCAATCTAATCAAACAGCTCTTATCGGAAACACAGGCGCTTTAAGGAGACTTTTCCCATGGATTTATGCGGCGCAGCGTTAATTAGAGTCAGAAAATGAAATTGTACACTTGAACCGCTGCTTAAAAGGCTCGCACTGGAAACTCTCCTGGTTTAGAGCCTCCTCTCGTCCACGCCGCGACCCGACTCGCGAGACCCGCGCGGCCTCGTTCCGCAGCCCCAAATTCCACGCGAACCCGGAATGTCGGCAGCGAAGCCCTGTTGCCAAAAGCGCCATTTCATGTATTACAGGAAGCCCTTCAGGGGATACTACCGTGTGATTAATTTCCATTTCAAAGCTCAAAAGCTCACGGATTGATGTCAGGGACTGGGTTTGAAGTGGTGCACATTCAAATAGGGCAACAAAAAAGTAAAAAAATAAATATGAACCCGTGGAAGGAGACGGCATCAGTGTCATGTGGAGGCACACACAAAAAAAAACAAAAACCCACACACGCCTCTTTACCAAACAAACACAGGCTCAGGGTCAGTCTTGATCCCTCGGCGTCTTCCTTCATTTAACGCTCATATCAAAGCTTCCTCCTTCCTTCCCATAATTATTATACCTCCTACCCGATGCCGCCGCCGCCGTCTACCTCCACAGCCCTCCTAAATCCTGCAGGCTTTAATTGGCCCCGTGTCCTTCACCGCAGAGAGCGGCGCCGGGAGCCGGACCGAGTGTGCTAGCAGGCTAATAGAGACGTCTCTGAAATGCCAGGTCACCGGCTCAGACGCTTCCTCCTCCACCAGCCTTGTCATGCCGCTTACAGTTAACCTTTTCATTAGTCGCCGCTTGTCCACAACAGGGATTTTTCAGCACGACGGCCGAATCACTACCTGCTTTACTGTGACTATACACGCAGTACTCCTCATAGACGAGGAGCCACTTATGGAGCTTATTAAACTGAAGTGCAGCTCAGTGACATCGGCAGCATTTGTTTGGCTTGAAGCAATCACAGAAGATGTGACGTATTTACACAGAAACAGCGGACTACATCCAGTTTTATTGTATCTTATTGTAAAGATCCATCTACCTCCTGATTTATGGCTTCTCTGCATAACGGACATTAAACCTACATTAAAAATGGTGTGTTCTCTAATTGAGCCTTTGTACTATTGAGCTAGGCATCTGTGGCCATGATCTACTATAGAAGCTACATCATATTTCTTTGATAGACCTTCCTGCTGAGAACACGGTGGATGAACTGTATAACGTGTGTATATGTGGTGTAACGTTATGATGTGGACAATTTTTGGTCATATCTCTCAAATCTGTGGCTGTGGACCCACTGTGGGAGGGGGGCACTTCACAGATACAGAATGGCTATTAAAACCCAAAGCAACACGATTCAAAAGGAAAAGCCGCCTCAGAAAATGTCAAGTTGCAAAGCTGCATAACTACAAACAGCATTACCTACAACGCCTGCTGCCTTTTACCGCTGTTTCATGTACAAGGTGCTTCGCTTTCTTTCCTGCAGGACTAAAGCAGCTACAGCGATTCTACGGCAGCGGGCTGAGTGGGGCCGACTGCGGCTTGGCCGTGGGTTCCGCACCTGATGAGTTCGTGAGCCAACAGATGGAGGTCACCGAACGCAGACGCAGGCTAACAAGGACATCTGAAACGGGCTTCCTCTCCAGTGCTGCTCTGCTATTACTGCCTCCACTTATGTTTCAGTGGCGCATAATGGCTGCTCGCTGGTGGCGCGGTGGCTGAACTGGGCCTGATAAAGATGCTAACTGTAGCTGTCTGACTTACTAAAACCAACACACCAAGTATTCATGGATTTCCTGCTAGTGAAAGGTTTCCTTTATTGCCCAGGGCGCTGATGTGCGGTCGGACCTTTAAACAGGTGTTAACTAGCGGGTCCTGATGCTGGAGATCAGCAACACTCAGCTCAGCTCAGCTCATCAGTCAGGTGGAGCTCACATACAGTAACAGGCAGCCACAGCTTTGGGCCACTCTCATGACATTTAGTGGCGAATCTCAGCGGCCTTACTTGATGTCAGTCTCCTGAACGCGCTCCTCGTCCAGATCCTCGATGAACTTCTCCCCCTTCATCCAGTAGATGAGCGGACTGACGTCTCCGCTGTAGCCGAAGAAGGCTCTGCAGGTCAGGTTGACCGGACTCCCTGTAGGAGACGGAGACGAGAAGCGATGTGGCTCAGAACACAGCTCATATACATGTATCATATCGCATCTTTCGTGGCTCCCATCGACCATTTCACACACACAAAAACGCAACCGATACTTTTCCTTCGTTTCTTCGCGATCATCTCATCTCTGCACCAGAACGCACAACCTGGCAGCGTTCATTCCCCCCCCCCCCGCGGCCCTCAGGCGGTGGGTGTTTGCGGATACGGGATCCCACTACAAACACCAGACTCACACGCACGTCTAAGCCCCTTCTCTTTTCAGAATCCACTTTTTATCTTTTGCAATACTCCACAACAGCCTCTTCAAGTCCCTGAAATCCCGAACTCCCTCTCGCTCTCCAGAGGCGCCATCTTGAACCACCCCCGACCCTGGATGTGTTTCCTGATGGTCTCTTAAACTTTAAAACTCTCTTGAATCCTCTTTCACTCCAGCCTTCCAGCACTAGTGTGTTATAAAAGCCTCCTATTCTCTCCGGCTACAGTCACAGGGTTTCTTATCCGCAGTTTTTGCCTGTTTTGATGAGACTTGTGAATACTGTAGCTGAGGCACGTCTACCAAAGCAGCTACAGCTGTAAACCATGTGCAGGCACTAAAAAGCAGCTGAAGACTTGAAAAGACTGAAAAGAGGTCATTTCTTCCTGGATTCGTAGGCAGTGTGACGTAGGCTTCCAGCGATGATCAGAACTATGAGAACACAGGGCTACGAAAGTTCACAGAAAACACACATCAGCACACGAACCCCTGCCTTCACACCAGCAGGAGTCCTCCCTCTCCTTCCCTCTCCGCTCGGCTCATCTCCAACACACATCCTACGTGAGTGGAGACAGATAAAGCCGCCTTTTAAACCTTTCTCTCTCTGCCTCGGATTAAAGGGCCCTCAGTCTTTGTTCACACAAGCCACAGCTGACGGGCACAGCCGCGGCTGCGTGTTACCCGTGATGCGACAGCCGCACCATGGGGGGGGGGCAAAGAACAACAACAACAACATCATCAAAGCGAGGAGGAATGACTGATATGTAAAGAAAAGCCACTGAGGATGGAGAGTGGTGTGTCCAGGAAGGCGAAAAGGTGACTCAGCGTCTCTTGGTGAGCGCCGGCTGCTCGCCGGGCCCTGTGGCGACGACTCAGAAGTCTGTGAGATGGAAGATAACTGTGGCGTGTAATTGGGCACTTGCTAGTTCAAAGATAATGGGGATTTTATTCTACCAAGGCCTCTAGAGCAGCGTGGCAAGCTCAGATGATAGGCGTTAACAGCGGAAATCTGCTTTGGAGATGCTAGAAAAAAAAAAACACCCCACAAAAATAAAAACAAGGCCTCGAGTTAGAGAATGGTTTTGCATTTTGTCTCATGGCTCAACAAAAACATTGTCCACAGCTAAGGGATAAGGGCTGAATGAGTGAGTGTGTGTGGGACACTGAGTGAATGTGTTTAAGATGCTGGCGTCTCTCCCTGACCACACACACACACACACACACACACACACACACACACACACACACACACACACACACACACTCTGCTATGCGTGCCAATTCCACCAGGGGTCTCTGTGGTGCTACAAAGTGGGAGGGCCTGTGCGGGAGGAGCACATAAAACAGCAGCAAAACAACAAAACACACCATTCTGACAGGTGCAGACAACAGTAAAAGGAAACACGGCTCCTTTCGTGCGCCACCTTTGATATCAAGAGGCTTCACCTATGGATTCCAACAGCACGCTGCACTGTAGCACTGACAGCTCCACTGCTGCGCCAACAGCAGCCGCGGTGTCATTCACCGCGGAGACTTATTCCGAGGGGCTCATTGTTCACGTGGCGGCGCGTCATTCCCATAGGGACGGAGTTTTCATTTGCAGCAGGAACCGGCGCTGCACAGGTCGAGGCCAGAGCCCAGAAACAGCCATGCAGGGATTCACACACACACACACACACACACACACACACACACACACACACACACACACACACACACACACACACACACACAAACATTCAAATCCCAACCTCTGATCTTGGTGAAGGAGGTAAAGTCAGTCCTAATGCGATTGTCTCCTCTCTCTTATCTTCCTGCACCTCTAGGGCATCTCTCTTAGTTGCTGCGGCTGCAGGACGGAGACGTCAGCGAAGATTCCCGTGGCTGAGCAACCAGAGTGGAAGCTGCGCGGGATGCATCTGTGCGCCAGACGAGGAGGCCGCGAGAGCCGGACGCAGAAATCACACGTCATTCCTCACGGGGTGGGGGGGCAGAAAGACTCCCCACCCCGCGTGAACAGAGGATGGCATGTCCCCCGCGCTCCGGAGACTACGTACACTGTAGATCGGTGCGTCCGCGTGCAGCGTGTGCGCGGTCCATGTCGAGTTAATCTACCGGCGTTTTCCATTCAGATCCAAACAATCCAGCTCTTGAGTAGGGAAGCTTTTAACTGCCTTGAATAAATTAAGCCCTGCAGCTAAGGATAATACTTCTAACAGACAAAGCTGGTGCAATCCTAATAACCCACATAGGTAGCTTGGTGCTGCAGTGCGAGTCCAGTGATATGGGACACAATTAAGAAAGTGGCATCTGCAAACAGATATCACTGCACAATAAAAGCACACAGCGCAAATTACGATAACAGTTCGTACCCTAATAATGATGCAAAGTGGCTTTTATACATCATTGATGTAATGGACGTAAATGGCTGCACAAAGAGATTCTGCAGGACAAACACATTTAATTACTGAACTTGGAAACAGCAGTCGACAAAAGAATTCTCATCACAGGGTCCATTGAGTAGCTGCTGTGGAGCCTTCAATCATATCAAACAAAACAGCACATAATTTAAGTGCTCGGAAAAATTGACTTGTGTCCAAGACTAATTCCGCGGGAACGGCGCAAACGTGATCGTCTCATGTAAACACTCAGCTACTGAATGAACCTCATGGCAAGACTGGTTAGCTACTGGGGCAACTGGGCAAACGTGAAGGTGCAGGATATATTTGCAACCTGTGCCAACACTAAACCAGAATAGTTCATCCTCTTCTACAGTTATATATGAATAAAGAAATAAACAAATGTCGCTGAGTTCTTTTTAGAGGTTATCAGGCGTCACTCAATTGTGTGTGGGGCATGAAACTCTTAGTAGAGGTCAAGTACTATTATACTATGAGTCAGTTCTCTCCCATTGGTGCATAAAACTCCCATTGGAGGCGGAACACTGAAGATCAGTCGTAGTTTAGAACAAGATAAGCAGCGCTTTTAACCCCAAACAGTTGTGACAGCTGTGTGGTGTCACTTGCGGTGACGGCGGTTGAAAGCTCTTTTCTCCCTCATCCAGATGAAATGATATTCCCACTGCTCTCTAATTAGTCCTCGCTCTAATGCAGGAGTCTGGGCCCCACATTAAAGCACTTGAAGATCGCCCCGTGGCTGGCGACGGGCAGGACAGCGGGCGGCTGATGTGGACGGAAAGAGGACGCATTGAATCAGGAGGTAATGTGATCACGGTGGCCGAGGGGCTTTCCCAGACTCCACGCGGCATCCGGGCAGCAGGAAGCCATTCCTGAAAGCGCGTCGCAGCCGGGGAGCGGGAGCGAGCGCTGCCAGATGTGCTAGCTTAATTGTCTCTCTGCTCGGCCTCGGCATTGTGCTGCTTATTACACCCCGTGCCTCTCCAATCACGCATTTAAAGCAGCCACTGAGTGTGCTCCGTTCACAATTCATTTATCGACGTTTCCCTCGCGTATGGTCATTCATACTTGGCTTTGCACCTCATTACTGCTAAGCAGGCGAGCCGCCGCCGCCTTGATTAATGTTGGCAAAAACAAACAAAGATACAATGCGGTGTTTAAACTTCCTTTCCGAATTTCATAAGCGCGTTAACGCGCGGCAATCACAGCAGGAAACGTCCAGTGATGTGCTGTGAAATTAGGATTGTCTCTGCCGTGCGCTACGTCGCTGGGCCGGCGACGGGGTCCACGTGTCTGGAAATTAAATAAGGCACCGCTGTTGTGTTGCAGGGCGGCGGGAAGCAAACAGGCTCTGGGTTGAGTGAATAACAAGTCCAATTCGAGCCTGGTGAACAGAGCATGACATTTGCAAAGATCAACACCCACTCTTTGCATTGATGTTCGCATAATACAGTGTCGTGTAGCACTAAAGCAGCGCCCGGCGTTGCTGCCCAGCCCAGTCGAAGAATCATTACCTTCCATATGGTAAACCTTTTCTTGCTTATCGTCTGGGGGGAGAAATCACAGCTCAGCTCTGCTATTAAATGGTAATAAAGCCTTGAACACAATACTTGAGTACTTGATTTCACAGGATTACTATAAATAATTATTTGTTTCTTATGTTTGTCTCAGAGAAAAAAGTCATTTGTGCCATAATCCATTGAAAGAAGGGAACTACCTTATGTATTGTACAATTAACTGTACAACAAAAAAGGAAAAAGTAATGTTGTTGATCTAAAAAAATATAGATGTGATGACAATGATGAGTTTGTGAAATGCTAGAGGACGACGACTGGCTTCCAGCAGCATCCAAAGCCTCGCTGGGCTTTGGTGCAGACACGCAGGCACACAAGGGGAGGGGATGCTCCTGCGGAGCAAGCAGACATCCAGTAACCCTCTTTTAGAGGCACCATGCGGCCAGAGAGCCGGGAGAAAATAGAAAATGTGGCAGGTTGGGAAGCGAAAGCGACCAACGCACAATGAGAGGAAGAGACTGATGGCACTAAATAGCAGGTTCCTCCAGGCCTCGCTGGGTCACCTTTGAAGCGTGCTCTCATTCCCAACCGTCCTATTTCCTAGCTCAAGCTCCCCGTGGTTAAGTGCTCAGCTTGAACCCACTTTAGCGATGCTTTCAGTGAATTCCTTCCTAAGTATTGTCCAGAGGATCCAAATGATTCTCCATCACCGATGACACAGGCCTCTGCGGGCTTTGTGCGGCGTGCCGCTCGACTGCAATCCAAGCAAAATAAAGGCTGGATAAAAGTTTCAGGCTCCTCCAATGTGCGCGGTAACGATGATATGTTACGAGCCAGGGCCGGCTTCAATGGTGAGTTTCAGGAGCTGCCGAATCCATCAAATGCCACTTCCTCTGGTCCGTCCCATTCGTGGGTCAGTGGTAAAGAAGAGTTTTATTCACACTAAATTCTAAAAAAGGTCAACGGCGCCGAGGTGAAGGGAGCCGTGTGCGTAACCTGGAAACCTCAGCGTACAGTACATTTCAGATGCTGCACACACGCTGGGTCGACTCTTCTGCCGGGACCAGAGGACAAAACGCTAGATACGTCCAGAATGAAAATGAGCGTTAGGCACAACAACCAGTTGAACTGTGTCTATGTCTGTGAAACCTCTCAACAAGCAGGATGGTTGACATTCAGGGTCCTGGAAGAACATCATAATCATCCACCAAAGCCCCAAAGGGCCCAGAAAAAAGATTGGGCACATTAGGAAACAATTAGACGAGACGTAATTTCTCTGCCGTTCAGTCTGCGTCCTGTGTGTGTGTCTGACTCTCGGTCGCCCCCCTGTGGAGCTTATAAATAGAGCTGGGCGCTATGTAACGTCACATTCTAGCGTCGGCTGGAGTGAACATACTGTACCATTACATAAAACAAGAGCACTGACGAGCATTCGTGAGGTGGATGACGCGGCTGCAGGAACAGCAGAAACCCTGGAAATCAGTTATTACCCCTTTAACCGCATGGGCCTTATTGCAGCAGGGTGGCCCCGGTCTCCTCAGTGAAAAACATCTAGTCTCTAAATGGTCTAGTGGAGTCACCAGCAAATATGAAGACGGCTTGCTGTGCTCAGTGAGAGAGAGAGAGAGAGAGAGAGAGAGAGAGAGAAGGGGAAAGAGTAGTGAGTAGAGAGCAAGAGAGTGCTGTTACATCCATACTCTCTCCTGGGGAGTCCATGTAATGAAAACAGGACACAGCAGAGTGGCTGGGACTATAGGTGTGTTTCCCAACGTTTCAGGAGGCACCGTGTGGGATCTCGGCATCGCACGTGAGCCGAATGCGCGAGGAGGCAAGGCGAAGTGAATGAGTGGAACAGGTTTGGAGAAAGCAGGGGGGAAAAGCTGCTGTAACTTATCACCTCAAATCTAGCTGCGAGGGGGGTGGGGGTGCTGGGGAGTTTTGGAAATCATTGCATCACGTTCCTCCCGGGAGGAACGGGAAAAGAGGAGAGCCGGGTTTACACGGCGATGCTCCGGCGCTGCCGTAGGAGAGCATGTGCAGGGATGCTCCGAGATCAAAAAGCTCAAGTGTAATGTGAGTGATGTTCTGATGAATACTGAATCACCACCACGCGCTCAAGCCCTATGCAGAATATGTTCTCATGTTTTCACACACGTTTCCCCCACAGGCCCTGAATAATGTATGTCATATGTATGTATCTCATCACCAATATGTCATTGCTGAGGATTTGACCAGTTTAGATACGAGATATTTGAGTGCTGGTGCTACAGCAATCGCCTCCTGCACATCAGCACTGTATCTATGGCTGTTCCTCATTGTTTCATTATCTCTGCTC
Source organism: Betta splendens (assembly GCF_900634795.4). Lineage (NCBI taxonomy): Eukaryota > Metazoa > Chordata > Actinopteri > Anabantiformes > Osphronemidae > Betta > Betta splendens. Next base: position 8,404,204 of record NC_040882.2, on the reverse strand, counting down.
ATCCCATTCATCTCCCCTCCATTGTCTCTCGCCTCACCTTCCCCGCGCTCTCATGCCTCGCAGCATGTCTTGGGAGAGCTTTCTGCACAAACAGGTTTCTATAATGAGCGCCGGATTGGGACGGCGACAGACAATGGGGCCGAGCGGCACAGAGGAGCTGGTAGGGGTGGGGGGGGGGGGGGGGGGCAGGCTCTGCAGGAAGGACGCTGAGGCAAAGGTTAGAGCTGTGGTGAGAGCGTGCATCCTCTACACGGCCTCCCTGCCTCGTCCCGTCCATCGTGTGCACAGACGAACACGGCGGGGGGTCTGCCCGTGGTGCTGTGGTGCATACGGGCAGCGTGAGTCAGGTGTTTGCGTTACCTACGCGGCGGCTCCTTCAAACGTCATGTTCACTTGCTCTTCGGGGACACGCGTGGGCAAATCTCCGAATTCCGAATCTGTGAGAGATTTATCTAAACACGGCGCTGTGATGAAATGCGCCTGAAACCCGGCGAGCTGGAGAAATTAACATATGATTGACACGGGAGCCCGGGGAGAACAAAATGTCTGCACTATAGGAAATATGCGCCGTGAGAAAAAGGCGAATGGAATTCCCCCTCGGGGCGCAGCCACGACTGCTTGAATGGTGCATTTGCAAAATAAACCATTTTAATGTTAGGTCAGAAAGGTCACCGGGCCGGGATTGCTGAATGTCAGATCGCCGCTGGAATAAAATGAGAGCCTGGCGAATGGCTACCTAGAACAAATAACCGTGGAGACACATTCTCCAATGACCTGATATATAGGGAAATCACATTTAACGCCAGTCACACATAGCTCACCCCCCGATTATTCAGACATACATCTCGGCTCGCTCTGTGGATAATCAAATTGATTTTCTCCTCTCCCACCCACGACTTCATGCCGCAGTATATTTTCCTTATTAAGCACTCTGGTGGGCCGGAGACCCGGGGTCCTGCAGGAAGCGGTCAGAGACACAACTACACCACGCAGGATAAAATTCAGCAATTACATGTGAGATCAACGCAATTTTCGGAACATGACGCGACCCTAATTTGTTGTAATCTCGTTTCGCGAGACATTCTTGCGCAGTTCGCGGCTCGGCCTCCGCTGGATGAGGACGCATTGCACCGAAAGCTGCTGTGACTCCATTTAATTTAAAGTTCTTCCTTATCAGGGCAGGGATCTCTGTAATCCGAGGCTGTTCGCGCTCTGATCCTTTACGGCAGACTGAGAACACACGGGCCAGACTTCCCGAGCTGCGCCGCCGCCGCGTTCCAGCGTCTGGGAAGTTTGCGTTCACCGCTACCCAGCTGTCGCTTTATTATCCCCGCGCTTCCCCTCCAAAGGTGACATTTGTCTTTGTTCAATCCCTCCGACATGCAGCGGTGCAGTCTGGGACCTATTCAGCTTTATAGTCCCACTTTACAGTAGGTGCGCGCTGAACTTAGAATTAAGATAAGAAATGGCACGTCTTAGGGCTGCTGGGCACTCGAAGGCCCCTTGCCATCCATTTAATTAAAAACAATACAATAAATTACAAGCAATGCTATCAAGAGGTCAGAGAGGGAGGAGGAAGTAGCTGATGGCACGGTAAATTATGACCTTACGCTGGAAAACATTTAGACCTGAGCAAATACCATAAATATGTGCTAGTATGAAAAATCTGAGAAGAGGAGAATATATTTTATTTATTTTTGACCCTGTTCTGCAGCATATTTAATCTGGTACAGCAAAATAACGCACGGTTAGTCACAAAAGTAGCCGTTCACTAATAATATTCTAAAATATGGCCACTGAATAATGATGGAGATGCACATGTGGTCGGCTAAGACAGGAAATTCAGCCCCGCGGTGCAGAACGCAGCAAAACATGATCAGACAGACTAACAAACATCTGTTATTATCTGTAAACCAGCAGACACACGGCGAGCTGCCGGGCTTATTCACTTCATCCTCTGTTAGACCAGGAGCTTCTCTGCTGTAGAGACTTAAGCAGCTCTCGCAAATCCACTGTGTGATCGGTGCTGAGCGATAATCCACAAAAAAACATCAACACCGTTTCCAATAAAACCAGAAATCGTACGAATGCGTCAGAATATGCATTAAAAATAATGGTGGCGTGTGTTTGAAAGTCGAATTCTGGAGCCATTAGAGACACTGAAGCACAGTGAAACGTCTGTGCTGCCGTTGGCCCCGTCTCCCGCTCATCCATGGCAGTGATGACAGCTAACAGCTTGTGAGCGTGAAGTGCGATGGTGGAGCGGTGGGACACAGGCAGAGTGACACCACGGCTGGACGTCTGTGTGTTAACCTGACGTTGGTAGTGATGCGTGTTCATGTGTGCGGCACAGGAGGAGGCCGCGTTACGCTGGACATCACCAGACTCCTGCAGTGACTGGCTGCTGCCGCGTTGACCTGTCTATGTGAACGGTTCCTCACATTCCACCTGCTTATGCTGCACACACACTCATGCATGTTAGAACACAATACAAGTCTGATGCCACTTCTGAGCTTAACAGGCTCAGGACAGTGTTTATTGAAATATTCCTGTTATTAACCTGCTGGCTCTGAATTTAATCCATGACTATATTCTTATTCATTAGAAATGCCTGAATTGTCTGATGTTCTGTATTTGCATTCCCTGAATGTGTTTCACATCCTGCCTTGCTGAGGTTGTGGGGCTGCAGCTGTACTGTGTGTGTCTCAAGTGAATCAGTGATGATAATAAAGTGAAACAGAATAAAGTAAGAAACAAGAAAGAGAGTATAGATCCACTGAAAACAAATACTACCTTTGTTTAATGTGGGTTATTTGTGTTATGATATATGTTAAAATAATTCAGCGCTGGTGTTTTTCGATGGGCAAAGCAAAACAAAGCAGAGAATCCACTATGCACTGGAAGCCTGGTACTGAAACCTGGGCACTGCACAACAGGGTTGGCGCTGAATGCCAATGGGCTCAGGGTAGGACACCGGGTCTGGGTCAAACGCTTTGAAAGGAGAAGCGCAGCAGGGCAAGTTGACCCAGAGGTCGCAGGAGTGAAGTGCAGACAGAACCATGTGGAAAAGTAAGAACTTCAAGCGACTTCTCTGTGGGATAATATAAACCCTAGAGTATTAACATTACGGGCCCATTGTGTTCCAGTACATGTTGCTGGACTGTGGCCTTAAAACACATTTAAAACAAAACCTTTGGATGTACAGTACAGGGCGAGTGTTGAAATCAAAAGTCCAAAGTAGCGCGACGACGCCGTGAGCTGTGTTTATGGTGAGGCCGCCGTGAGGCGGAGGGTTTAATCTGAGGCTGGGTAGTGAGGCCGTAATGCCGGGGCTCATGGGGAATTACCGGGGAGATTTGAAGGAAATCTGCTGGCAGCAATTTCCCTGTCGCTTTTATTAGCCCAGATACGCAATTTACCGCCGGCTGCTTTAATACGACAGCCTCTTCTTGCTTGTGTTTTCCCACCTTCCCACGTGAGCGGCCTCGTGTTGCAGGAGACGGCGCGTCGCTGTGTGTCCGTTACGCAACGCAGCAGCAGGCCGCGCGTCCGCCCACGGCCCGGTTCGCCGCGCGGAGACGGGTCAGAGGCCAAGTATCGGGCCCCTCGCCCGAGGGCCGCCCGCGCGGGGGCCGGAGCCGCCCCTGCAGCAGCGCGCACGCACCCCCGCGTCCAGAGAAGCGCTGCACGTGTACCTGTAATACACAAACACAGGCTCCTCCGCTGCTCCGGAATGAAACAGAAACCGGTGACGACGCAGCTCTCGCGGCTAATTGTGATTAGGTTAAACTCTGCAGCAGCGTAACAGGTGTGAGTGATTCCAGATTATTATTCGGCGCCTGCTGACTCGCTTAAACATTTCTTAGAGAGTCAATAGTTTGAGACGGGGGAAGTGTGCTGGGGCTTAATTACCAACTACAGTATCTTGCTGAGCCCTTGGAACGGAGTTTGTTTTCATTAAAGGCACAGCGAACGCAACACTCGAGCGCAGTGAGTGATTAGCTGCACGTGACGGCGTGAACGTGCGCGCGTGCGTGCGCCCGCAGCACCCTCGCCCTGTGCTGCACGTCAGAGCAGCCGTCCCACATCTCATTAAAGCGGAGACAAACAACAGCAATATTTCATTTTCCTCAAAAATGTTCGACCGCCTGCGCCGGCCTCTTATTGCGAAGTCACGCCTGCTGTGAGCAAGGACTCACGATAGGAGGATCTCAGTCTATGCTATCAAACTAATGACAGTCGTACTGTTGCTGTATAAATTATTTTAATCATCAACCTTTGACCATCAACGTCGTATTATTCGCATGTTTCTCTTCCTCTTCTGACTGCGACTACGACGACGCTCCACCCTCAGGGATTAATAAAATTCTTTGAATCGTGAGTTTTGAATATGACTTTCTGCTCCTCTGCGGGGGGCCGTTTGGTGCATTGTCACGTCCCTGCCACTCGGAACAAAAGAGTCAACAAGCAACTTGTCTAAAATGGAGAGAACCAATTAAGAGAGCAATGGGTGGTAAACACAGTCAAAGGATGTCAGTAATCTAAACACATCTTCAAGGCACGATTTAAAATATATGAAATTCTTGAATAACTCAAATATAATTTGCTGGATTTATTTATTGCAGCAAAAAAAAATTAAGAGGAGGGAAAAAGTTCTCCAGCTGGATGTGAATAAGCAGCAGTTCCCGGGGGGATGTTTCCCGCTGTGACGAGCTTCTTATTTTTAGGTCTGCTCACAAAACGCCGCTCCTTGTGCGAGCTGGAAAACAAGGCGTGCGTGTGCGCCATTCCCACCTTTAGTCACGTTTAAGGAGAATGCATATATTCCACTCAACACCCTGAGACATTAGTAAAGTAAGAGTAGTGGAAATGGAGTTATTTGTTTTGCTTTTGGAAATATTTGGCTTGTAATATCAATCAAGACAGAAGCGTGGATGGAGGGAAATGAATCAGACTGTGTCAAGGCATGAAATAACGATTTCGCCCTTCCATACATACACTTTATAATAGAAACGGTCCTGCAGATTTCTTATTCTTATTTAAGAAGCGCTACTTCTTCATTTTCCATCCTGCATTGTATTTTTCTATTTCGAGGTAAAGCCCCTGGGGGACATTGACCAGAGAATGCCAGACTGGCACTTTCTTTTCCTGCAACGCCTTGAAAAACAGCGTTGGAGCAAACAAAACAGAAGAGGCGCCGCACCTTGAGGGACGGAACTAATGAAGCGCGTAATGAATGGACCTGCTTCTTAAAACATCAGCCTGCACAGCTGGAGCATAATGGGCTGCAAAATCAAATGAGTCACTTATCAGCTGGGTCGGGTCTCGCCCACCTATGCTGTCGAGGTAAATACCAGAAACTATTAATGTCCAAATCATTATAAAAAAAACCTGGCGGACGCAACAGGACGGATGATTAAAACTGCGCAGACCGTTTAGTTTCTGTGACCAGAAAATGACTAAAACTGATACTGTACCTCCTGACATCTAAAAAGCAGAAACAAAAGGTGTTCGTGTTATGGGACAAAAGTCCAACAATCCCACATATGATTTACCTCAATAGCAGCACAGGATCATCAGCAGCGTTCTCAGACTCAACCAATGTCCTCCGGGACGAGCGAGGACCTGCGCCGCCGCTCGCCGGCGCTGTCACGGCGAGGCAGGAAATGAACAGGGAGGAGAAACCAGGCTGATTCATCACACGTGAAATAAAGCGCTTGGTGGCCTCCCTGTGCGCTGACCCAGCTGGGCTGTCCTCCGGCGCCCCCGCTGCTCCCCTCACGACCTGATCCGACTCACCCGTCTGCTCCCCCGGTCGGCGTCACGGCTCGGCGACCGCGGGTCCGGCCCCCAAACGCCCCAGTTTGAAGGGGACACGAGTGTGTGTGTGTGTGTGTGTGTGTGTGCGCCTCCATCAGCGCAGCCCCTGCTGTGGGTGACACCTGCAGATAACAGTTTAATAGCTGAGTAATGTCTCCAGCTTCCTCCCCAGCTGTGCTGGAGCAGACCAGTCGGCCACGGGGCAAATGGGAAGGACTTTCTGCCCGTGCACGTGCGCGGATGCCTCACGCGTGGACACGCGTGGGCCGGTGAAACGGTCGGAGGCGTCGTCTCGCTCCACCTGCCCTGCTCCTGCTTTTCCTTCCGCTGCAGATGCAGTGACGTGTCTGAGGGGAGTGGGAGGTACAGGACAGAGCTGTGGCCAAACAACAGTATTGTGAAAGGGAACATCCTGCTTTTTGTCTCGGTCTGGAAAAATGAATATCACTAAAGGCTTTGATAAATATTAATTCTGCTATCTGTGCTGATTATCCTCCCAGTGACATCACCAAAAAGCTAAAGTCAACTGCACACATGCAGCTTGAGACGACAAATATTCAGAAGTATAACATTTGTACGATTCATCATCATTATTCCTAAACGTGCATTTTTATGCCCAACCCTGAACATGCAGCAGATATTTTATCTGCCAGCGCGAGGAGCTGCGATGGAGGAGTTCCACTGTGGCCCGGCAAACTAAAAGGATATCTGGAACACCGCTTGGAGAAATGGGGAAATAAATCAAGATGTTTCAAAGAAGCTGCCAGGAGGCTGAAGGCAAGTGATGAAAGACTAAACCGCAAGTTATGAAATCCATAAAAAAAGTGCACTTGATAACTGCAACGCGGAGATGACATTTTTGTGCCAGTTCCACATCTCTGAAAATGATAAATGATAATAAAAGTAATGTTCAAGTTCTGCTCCCCACAAATTGACACGGTGATTTATTCAAGCGGATCTTGTGCTGGTCTTCTGGGCTATCGCTAAAACAAACACCAGGCATTTGCCACCTCTTCACCAGATACAATCTTTAATATTTTACTTCACTGATCCCACGTCTCCCTCTCTCCGTATCAACGGGCACCACGAGTCGTTCTGCCGTTGTTCCTTCACTGTAACTCGCTGACAATGAATGTCCCAGCACTCACTTGCAAATACTTCAGCCCTGTCGCGACGCACACTGTATGAAGCACAGTGGCACGAGATCAATCGCTGTTTGCTTTCACTCCCTCTGAAGATATTCGTCAGGTTAGGAATCCTACAGCGTGCGATCAGTCTCCCACTTCTTCATATCAGATCATTTATCCAGGAGTTTAAAGAGTTCTCCGGCTGCGGTCCGAGCCTGAAAGATGTATTAGGTTAATATAATGCTCTTTTCATTTGATTTCCCAAGGAGAGCGAGGAGGCTCCGGCTTAAGGAAATGCAGCTGCATTACTCACCTGGACGAATCATTTGAGCATTTTACACAGATTATGAAGCCACGTCGGGGAACTGGGTGAAGGCGAATGGAAGAGATAAAAGAAACACTAAAAGCGGCATTATTTGTGTTTACTAAGAACGAGTCATTAATGAAAGGCCTCTCGGCCAACCGTAAAATCCTTTATGCTTGTTTTAGGAGACAAGCATGTCGTTTAAGCTAGTTCTTCAACTTTAAACCCACCTCCTGTGTTGAAACAGGGGCTCGAGATCGTTGATATCAGCCGACTTTCAGCCCCTTGTCTGTAACTAGTGCTACTACTACTACTACTACTACTACTACTACTACTACTGAGTGGTTACTTCTTACACGTACAGCAGGAAGACAGTAATAAAACGTTGTGTAGATTCTACCTGTAGTCATGGCAACTTTATTATTAGGGCACATCACTACAGTCTAAGTCTACCCAATACAGCAACTGACAATAATTCTACTTTATTATGTCTCAGTCTCTAAGTTGCATTACATTATAAGGTGGTTCTAATGTCATAGCGGCCAAAACATACTGACTGATTCAGCACTAATGAGAACGTGGCCCGTGCTGTATACAGAATAATGGGCTCTCTGGCATTTGCCTGATTAATTTGTGCTTTTTCAGTCAGACGTCGGCGCGCCCACCGAAAACGCTTAGTTCAGCCATATTTAGCATTCCACAGAAGCAAATATCCGTCTAGCCGGGTGAATATTACCGACAGATGGACGACAGGGTCAGAGCAAATGCACCCACTTAGTGGTAAACTGCTTGATCTTGATGTTTCTGCGACGCTAAGATCTCGGGGGGCTGAAATGACAACGGCAGCGGTGAATATTGTGGGTGAAGGAGGAGGAGAGCAGATAACTTTGCTAATTAAGACAGAACGAATAAACCGTAAACCAAGACGAGGAATGAAAGCTCTGATAGCTAATCACGAGATCTTGTGATTTCCAGCAAGGGATAATTACCCTCTGTAATTTCTCCAAGCTGCACGGTCCCTCCAAACACCGTGGCAAAAACCAGACAGAGCTTTGCATGTGCGCCTGCCTGCATTCGTCCTCTCTCCCGGTCAGTAAATCCCCGTCTGCCTCTCCTTTTCTGTGCCTTTTCTGCCTTCTGCTGAGGTCAGCGCCAAGCGGTCCAGCCGCACGGAGGAGGCATCCATCACCTTTTTATATGTCCAAAGCTTCTGCTGCTTAATGCAGCTTGAGATAGACCAAGAGACAATCCAATCAGCCAGCTGAGATGCAATCCCGCCACGTTCCTCTGATCCTGCTATTTTTGGACCTAAAAGTGCAGTGAGTTGCGGAAAGAGGCTTTTGGACACGGGGAAAAAAAGCCGGAGCAGTGATGGAAACTGTAGCTGCGCGCTGATACGTTGGGGATAGATGCAGGTGAGCGGGGCCGAGTCAAAGACAATGTCCGTGGAGGAGGAAATAATTTCCCTGCAGGCGGTTCTTTAAGGGGACGGCAATTCAACATTAGGAGCAAACTGATGAGCGCTCTCATCGTGTCACGGTAAAGAATTCCCCTCACATCAGCCTCGAATTGGAACAAGACAAATTCGGAGCCATTTTCTGGAAACAGCCTCTCGAGACTAATAAGACATTCTCAGAAGGAGAATTAATGTCCACTGCTTTGTCCACCTCATTGTTTATCCCTTCAGATGTGTGTGCATTGTCAAAGGGGGGGGTGAAACAGATTATGCCCAGTGGAGACAATGGCGGATGGCCGACATTATGCCCCAGTGCTGAAAAGAGGCTATTAACCTCAGTTTGGATGCCAGGAAAACGGTAGATAATCTACTGCCTCACCAACTGCAGGCCCTCAGACCCCCCCCCCCCAACCTCCTTGTGGTCGCCCAAAGCGTGCACGTGGGAGCAGCTCCGCTCTGATCCTGGAGATGAGGATGCGATTTGAGGGATAAACTGGTCCAGTTAAAAGCCACCCCCCCTCCCAGTGCGAGCTTTTACACTTTCTGTATTACCTGGCCATAAAGTTGTTGCCAGGGTATTACTCGGACTGTAAAGGTTGTTGCCAAGGCAACCCTACACAGGGTTAGTAGTGCCACCGGTGCACTGCTGCTGGACGTCTCAGCATCCGACCTGCAGAAGAATCCTCTCATCTGAGTTCATGCCCCGTCGCACGCTCACTCACAATCTGGTTAATTGCTCTGCCTTTGCAGTTGCACACGTGCTTTTCTTTTTTGTAGGAGGAGCTTTAAATGTTGATAAAATCTCATTGAAAAGTACACTGGGGTCAGTCAATGGCAACAACACAACATGAAAATAAAGAGTTCAATGAGTTCGCTTTTCAGGACGACAAAGGACAGAGGTTATTAAACTGATCAACTCTTCTACTTGATCCACTGAATATTATATATGTATTGTGTAATATGTGTTAATTCCTGTTTTGTCTCATAACCGACATCAATAGTAAGTAAGACACACGGTGGAATCACTAATAAATTACTGGCGGTAGTTATCTAAGAGCAGGCTCCGCTGAGCCTCTCACTGAATCCCCATTCATTCATCAAGTCTGACTTTTAGAGCGCAGGACGAGCGGAGGGAATGTTTGGGGGCTGACTCTACATCCATAATGAAAAGCTCCAAAAACAAACCAACACAAGGAACAAAGCTGATGTCACAATCCGACATCGACATCGTGTTCGACGACTGCTTTTGTTCTTTCATCTTGGAGTTAAAAAAAAAGAGAAAAAGAGGACGTGTGCAAACAGAGAGAGACAGTTTAACTGCACGCGCTTGTTTGTATTCTGCCGCAAGGACATATTAAAATTCTAATCATGTCTGCCTCCCATCTTGATAAATGGAAAGAGTCTGCAAAAACTTCCCTAAATGTCCCTCTGGCATGGCCAGGGAATAAATTGAGCTAATCAAGGGTGGCCTCACAATCACTGCATCCACAAAGTAATCAAAGGGTTGAAAAGGAAACAGTGTGCTTGTAGACACAGGGGCGTGTGTGTGTGTGTGTGTGTGTGTGTGTGTGTGTGTGTGTGTGTGTCATAGCCAGTTTCAAGACATCTCCCCGTCTGGGCACTAAAAGCCACTTTGGAGACTTGTGGCCATAATTGGTGCTTTTCCTCCATTCATTGTACATATGCGTTGCCGCGGCTCACGTAAAAGCCTTTCTGTCAAAGCCGGACGGACGCGGCGGGCGCACACACGAGCGTCCACATTAATAACCACCTCGTTCGGGTGACAGGCCGCCTCGGGGCGCCCCCGGAGAAAGGCGGGCGTGTGCAGCTGCGGCGGAGATGCGTGGTCAACCGGACGGCGGGACTCAATAAAAACGGGCTCTCGGGCTCAAATCGCTTCTTTATGTCAGGATCCAAACCTCAGCGGGTGCAAACGAATGACGATGGAGGGGGAGGGGGAGGGGGAGGGGGGTGACTTTGCAAAGTTCTGCTTAGCTCAACCCCCCTTTTCTATCCCATACAGTTTTATTCTGTTCAAAATGAAACATGGCCAAATAACAATCTATTCCTCTGGGCCTGATGGCCGTGGAATAAATCCTGGGCTTTTGGGCGAAGCGGCGCACCTGCTTTCCTCGCTAATGGCCACGCTCACGCCCGCTCCAAAAAGCGGCTCCTGGAGCCAATTTGGTGGCGGGTGAGGACGGTCTCTGAGGTGGCGGCGGTGGCAAACAAACAATGAGCGTGTGTGTGTTTCTCCCCCTGTGGAGACGGGCCCCGGCGTGATGGATGGCCACTCGGCAGCGCCGCGGCTCTGCTCCGTGAGCGCGGCTCCAACCCCAGGGGCGCCGCTGCACAGAACCAGGCAAATTCCGCCCAAATTCAACTCCATCACCTCGCGCGTTTTGGCCTCGCGGCCCTGAATTGCGCTCTGGTTGTGGAAACAGATGTTCTGCTTACCTAGAGTGGACATTATCTCCTGGCACATGCTAACTTTTTCGCACCGTGTCAGCTCCTGCAGGGTTTTTACCGCCGCATATTAACCTTGTGTCATTTTCTATGCAAATCTCCGTTGCTCACGCTCATTCTCTCGAAATAAGCCCCCCCGTCCCCTTTTTCTTTTCTAACGAGCACAAAGAGCAACAGCCTCAAGCTAAAACGCTCTGCAAAGGTGAATTAGTTCTAAACACACACGTGAAATGAACGTAGAGCCACGAGCAGACACGTGGAGGCCGCCATCATTCAAAGGTTAGCAAACCTCTGCCAGCGCCCAGTCCAACACACTTTACTGCCCTTTACTTAGTACCAATGTTAAACATCGACTAAATATGTAAGTCACCTTCTCAACTGTCATCAAAAAACAATCAGTTCCATTAAACCAACAGGCAGGGTGCGCCGCCGCATAATGGAAATTTTACATTGCGCCGCGCGACGTGGGGAAAAGTCGGAGGAAACGCGACCAAATCATCGCGTCTGGACCAAGGACAAATGCAAATGTGTCATTTGAAATGGAGAGCGCGCTGCGGCCGCGACCGGCGCCGCGGCGTTCGGGCCGAGAGCGGAGGCAAGTGTTTGACCGCCCCCCCCCCCCCCCCCCGTCAAACACCGCCGACGACCCCGCTTCGCGTCGACTCTACGTCCTGAGGGAGAAGACGGGGACGCGACGCGCCTCCGCAGGTGGAGGAAACGGCGTCACTCCTCCGGCGGCGCCGCGCGGAGCGGCCGAAGCGCTCGCTCGCCCGGCGCCGCTGAGTGAGTGGCACACTGGTGTAATAGCTGGATGATGAGAGCATCACTGAGGGGACGGAGAGAGGCTTTTTCAAAAGCCAATGGGCCATAATCCCTCTGTTTGTAACAACAAGAGGGTCTATCAAGCCCGAATGGGAGCCGAAACCCCCCCCCCCACCCTCCATGAAGTGCTTTTGAAAAGCTCCGCTGAATGGAGGCAACTGAGGCGAGCGGAATAGAAAAGGAATTACAAAGACATACTTGAGGATATCTACTATTTAGAGAGCAACCAAATCTATGTGGGGATTAAACGCAGTGTACCTTCACGCGTCTCTGAATGTGGCACGCCTTCGGACGCGCTCGCTCTCCTTTATCATCGTATTTTCATACCTGCTGGTCTGCAGGAAATACAATTTCCTGTCTGTTTGCATGGCTCATGCGGGAAAATGAACGTGGCTTATTATGTCTTTGATTAACAAGGGGGAAGACAGTGATCAGTAGTGGACACACACACACACACACACACACACACACACACACACACACACACACACACACACACACACACACACACACACACACACACACACACACACACACACACACACCTTCGCTGCTGCCCTCCTCCTCCTCCTCCTCCTCCCTCCATCGCGGCCATTGGGGGCATCTTATCTCCGCTGACCCATGCCTCCCTCCATCGCGCGCTCGCCGCCGCCTCCCCTGTTAAGAGGCGGGGACCGCTGTCACTGAACAGGCCCATCCTCTGCGCGGCGCCGATAGAAGGCCGATGCTCTAGAGGAGGCTGATTAGACGGGAGCGACGAGAAAGAGGCCGGCCTTATCGCAGCCGCTGAAAGCGTCTCAACTCTCAGGGCTAATTGGCCGGGGGAGCGGGCGGCCAGCTGCTGGGCAGAGATTGGGTCACCTGATGGTTCTGCTTCCATATTGTCGCTTGTACTTCCTTTTTTTTTTTTTTTTTTTTTTACTCGACCCTGTGATCTGCCGAATTCTCTGAAAATCCAGGGCGAATGTTCTACAGCGCAACCCCAAACGCACGACGGGCCCCGGGAACCTGTTCTCATTTGTAAAAACCCGACGAGGTTGATGAGGCCGAACAATAGAGGCCGGTAAATCACTCACGGGAGCGGCTGATACAAATGCCGTGTTTACACGGAAACATTTCCTCACGACACCACTTTGATATTTGCAGAAAATGGCAGAGATGAATTACCCAGCAAAACGTGTCCAGACCTTCAGGCCTCATAATCGCGCGGGTCTGGACACGAAGTAGGGCGAGAAATTAATTAGCTTTCTCCAGTTTCCTCCAAACTGAGCCGTGGTGCCGCTGGTGCACGGAAGACGCACTCACAAAGAACATATCACCAGGACGAGATCCTGCTTAAATAACATGACTAATGGCTCGTATCGATTGGCGTTTGTTATTGTTAATGCTCTCCTCCCGTTCTCCTTAATCCGTGTGCGTTTCACTGAGACATGCGAGGAACAGAAAGGACATTTCTTCAGCCCTTGTACTTCACATTGTTACTTTCTCACGGCTCATGTATAATTAGGCCTTAAGACGAGCATTTTAGACCCACAAAAAAAAAAGGAATGGTTTAAACCTCAAATGAGGCGAGGAGCTCTGTTCTACACGCTACCAGTACAAGACGTCTGCTGGATGAATCCCCGTCCCTTGTCATCCTCCCTCCTAACTGCTCGCATTAGCATAAAACTCTTGTCAGACAGCGTGCGAGGTTCAGCGGAAGTACGACTGGAGATGGAGAAGGCTTTAAAAAAATAAATAAATGAGAATGAAAAGCAAGAGAGCCAGACGAGCACAGGGTGTGGGGGGTGGTGGGGGGGAAACTCATTTCCCCAAACCAGATCTGCACCACAAGCAGAACGGATGCGGAGCCCCTTAAAACGTGCCAAGTTCAAGCCAATTTCAATACTCGCTCTTCAGCAAATCTAATACCTGTGACATTAAAATAAAGCTGCTTTTGCCGGATTTGCGCTCGAGCTTTTCCCCCCCGATAAGATCAACAGGGCACGGCAACACAAAGGGAAATTGGCTGCGAGTGCACTCCAGCGCCACGCGAAAGTGAGACCAAACGCTCGGCTCTCCTGTCCCCGCAGTTCTGAGCATGAAATCATCGCCGGCGTCTCCAACGCAGAAGCCATTGCTGAGATTTCGGCGCCGGCGGAGTCGACGGAGGAAGTCCCCCCGTCAGCTGTTCTGCACAAACAGAGCGGAGGGATCAGATGCAGATCCACGCGTGTGCTGCGTTCAGGGGCTGCGTTACAGAGACCCCACACCTGAGCGCCAGCCATTATAAAGGACAGAAGACTTCTTGATAATCCAGCGAGACATGTTTTGCATGTTTCGCCTCATAACTGCTGAGGTAGAGGGTACTTCCAGCGATTCCTGCGGTGCATTTCAACAATTCCCTGGTCGAAGTTAAAAAGTGCGAATCAGCGGGAAGACACAGAAGATATCAAAGATGAAACTGTCCAATTCGTGTGATTTAACAAGCAGACTGCCGCACAGCCTCCCGCTAAAGCCGAGTGATGGCTGCTGAATAAAAATAATGAAAGGCGTGCGGATCTCCTCAGAGGTTTTACGCGTCCGCTCTGTATGCACGGGAGCGCATACAGGCTTACACTCCCCCCCCCCCATGCAGACGGAACGGTGCATTTTTACTCACCGTGACAGCTGCCGTTATGACGAGAGGAAGCGAGTCTATAAAGAGAAACGGATCACCACCGCACACTCCTCCATACACTCACAAGCATGTTTGTTACTAATCCAAGAGTCCATTGGTGAATCACGAACACCGCATCTACAGTCATTTGCAGACATTCCCCCGACTTCCTCAGCATCACAGTTGAGTGTACGAATTTAAAATGGTTTCCAAGTATCCAAAGTGGAAAATGGAAGATTTAAGCTGTGCAGACGCAGAGAGATGCAGAAGGACGATGTTTGCTGCTCCTGCGTTGGGTCAGAACACTACATACGGCGCGCTGAATCAATGGACGCGTGCTGCAGCTCCATTTTCCAGCAGAGATAAACACTTGACTGCAAATGTATTCTGTGACAAAGAGCTGAAACATAAACACAGTCATCCAAGGATTCATGTGTCTTCATGTTTTAGTGCTCATTCAAGGACACTCCAACCGTCTGAGCAGCACAGGCTTCAGCCGGACCTTCAGCCGGTTCTCCGTCCGTCGGCTGTACATTCATACGCACCGACTGATGCTTGATTCACTCTTACACTCGCATTATTACCATTATTTCCATGACACCGTGTATTTGCGTTGGCCTCCTTCAAGGTTTAATCTTCCGTAACACAATGTGAAGAGAAGCAGCTGTTTCCCAGCAGCACGTGAATGCATCACAACAACAATTCAACTCCACACAAAACAAATGTGGAAGACATAATAGGGCTGTGATGGGAACTTTAACTGGAGGTCTGTTGTGTGTGGGGGTGTCCACGTGTTGGCTGAGGGAAGCTTTCTTGTACATCTTCATATTTTGTTCATCCTACATAAAAATCACTGCAACACACAAGGCTCTTTGCTGACTCAACCTATTAAGATTGTTTGTTCCTGGAAAAAAAAAACAAACCCATAACAGACAAGATGACATACTGTATCACAGCCTGACACCACAGCCGCCACACGGCTCCACTCTTAACCAAAGCCATAACGAGCCCCTCCGCTCCGCTGTGCGTCTGCCTCCATCCACCACCGCGCTAAATGGCGGCTCGCACCAGGCCGCACTCGCTGCAGGGGCAACGGTGAGACGAGGCATTAGGAAGTGGAGGCACACGGAAGCAGAGCGACACGCGAGGGAGGGAGGGAGGGAGGAGGCTGCGTGGCGTAAATCACGGGCCGGGAGCGGGTGCCAGGCCTGCCGAGCAGCCGCTTGGTATGCGGCGCGTGACGCCTGTTCTCTATCGGAGTTGACATCCTGGGCAGAGGAATTATGATGAGAGATGATTGTATCATGACTGTAATTGTAAATGTAAATCCTGCGGCGCGGCCACCTCCTTTTGGCGCATAGCGATGAGTTGCCCAAACAAAATTTACATTCCACTTCATATCACGCGGCGACTGCATTACTTTGACAAACAATAAGCGCTGATAAATGAATAACATAAAAGGAGATGATTAACTCCAGAAAAGCAATCTGGGCAGATAATTTACGTCGCTGAGGCCTCGGCGGCAGCGCTATGCCTGTTCCTGCGTACGTCTACGCGCGCGTGTGTGTGTGTGTGTGTGTGTGTGTGTGTGTGTGTGTGTGTGTGTGTGTCTGCAGCAGCACGGGGTCACATCGGAACGCACACGTCTGTGTCACCAGGGCGCCTCGTGTTCCTGCGGCATGTAGGTAAAACCAAAGGCCACACGTGGGACAGAACAGCTGCTGACTCATCTAATTATCCGAAAGGCTACAAATATGTGTCACAGTAGTTACAGCATCGTAATCACCGGTCTGTGTGTGACGGTGCAGACTCTCGGGGTGTTCTGTCAGACTCCAGAGGCAGGACGGGTCAGGAGACTCACACGCAGGTAAACAGGCAAAGTTAGCTCAAATTAGCCCAATTACAGACTCTACTGTAATGAAGGCTCCATTCTTTAGGCCCTTTTGTGATTACATACACACGTACAGCTCCCTCTCTGGCAACACAGACAACCACAAAGCTGGTTTCTGTCCAGTCTTACTGTTTTCAGATATTTATGTGGAGTAACAGCTGCTTTTAACGGTTACAGCACAGCTCTAAATGCTGCTCGAAAGTACTAAATAAAGTCACATCTGTACATCTCACCAGCAACACAACTTTCTGGAGTAGATGTCTGAAACAACAACGTAAAGCATCGCAGTCGGTCCTGCTGGTCGCTAGGACTCTAAACTATTCCAACTATCATCTTGGGAACTTTTCTGCACTTCCTTGGGCATCGCATTTGACCTCTGCTGATATTTTCAGACATCTGGTTCGAAATGTCCTCACTGTAAAACCTACCATGGTTTAACAGGCACAAAAAATAACTGCGGTGTAAATCTGAGACCTCTTTTTCAGGCTTTCACCTGTAAGTAAATGTTTGCGTTCAGATACCGTTATCTAAGTGTGCATGGAATTACAGAGATTCAAAGATTTATTTATTTACTTAGATGCTCTGCATGTAGTTAACCAAATGCTTTGCGTTAAGGTGAATGATACCAGATTTTCCAAAAACCTTATTTTCTGCAGAGACTACAGAGAACATGTTGCTGCTTTTTGCACGTAAATCTTCCATTTCCAAAGCAAAGCGGGCTCACTAATATACAGTGCAAAGTCACCGAGGCCAGGGCAATTTCGATGGTGCACCAGTTGCATGTGTTGTTTTTGTGCATTTAATTAATGAAAGTTAATGTGTTACTTTGACAGCCCTACTTTTAACAATGTTACAAGAGGCGAGAAATCAAACGCAAAAAGGAAACGCTATAAGCTGGTGCTACGCTGCTCAAAAGCCTCAAAAGCAACAAAGGCTGCACTCAAAATTGAGGTTTGTGAAGATCTCAAAATTTCAAGTCTAATTGTCAACAAGGTGCTATTTTCCTTGAAAGCCTGTTTCCACGTGGCAGGCCCCGGCTCAAACAGACTCATTACTCCGTTTCACGTTCTGCCTATATCCCTCTCAATGAAGTGATTGGCAGCGCTGGTTAAATCTGCGGCCCGGAGCCCAATTACATGGACGGGGTGTGAAGTATATGAGTCCGATTACAGGCCCATCTTCCCAGAAATAAGGACTCTGTCACCGGGGAGCTGGAGGCCTCACGGAGCCAACCAACCCTGGCTGCAAATGAGAGTGCTATTCTCTTTTCTGTCACTTCTCATTGTCGCCAAGCGGCCGCGTCGCACGTGAACGAAGGAGCGCGCGAACATGCTAAATCACAGGTCGGTCTTTACATTCGACGGACTCACCGATGCAACGAGGCGCACGCACACACTCGTGTTTGCATATTTACATATTAAGCGGCCTATTTTTAAACGGTGATAAAGAGAATTCCAGAGGAGCGGCTTTACCTCCTGCAACACAACATCAAATGAGCGCTAACATTAATAATGCAGATCCCATCACAGCGGTTCGTCTCACCTACATATAGAAAATGAAGCCCATAGCATACTGCACAGAGAATACTGGAAGCAATTATTGCCCTCAGCTGTGGTGAGCCCCAAATTAATGAGGAAGAGTGAGACAGTGGAGGTTTGAGCAAAAGCTAAAAAAATAAAAGCAGTATAATTTGTTTACAGTGTGAGAGAACTTCAGTTAATTGTATTCTCTTGGTGAAGTTGGGAAAGTGTGAAAGTAGAGTGTCCTGGGTGGAGACACCAAAATCTGCACGCATGCCCCCTTTTTTTTACTGCAGTAAAATCTATATGCTAACGACGCTGCTGCAGCTGATTGCACAGTTCGAAAATAAACTGTGCTGGAGCGAACACGACAACAATCTTCTGCCGCTTGCTTCTTTTGTGCTGAACCAGGCGGTCGACCTCTCCACAGTGGCTGTACTGGATCTCCCATACTGGTACCGCTGGGTCAGAGGTGGCTGACTTTCAAGTGGCGTAGGGGGGTGCATGGAGTCAGGGATAAAGCCGACGCAGAGTCCTCTGGCTCCGAAGCTCAGGCCACACACACACACACACACACACACACACACACACACACACACACACACACACACACACACACACACACACACACACACACACACACACACAGAGTTGCGTGTGTGTGTGTGGGAGGGGTGTGTGCTCGGAAAGGTCAAGATCGGCCCACGTTCCCTCCTCCCTCTGAAGGAGCAGAGAAGAACAGAGGAGAGCTGGGTGCTGGGTGTGGGTGGCTAACTGTATAAACACGGCCCTGTTCTCAAACTTATTCAGTTCCTTTAAACATGTGCAGTATATGAGGCAGCTCCTCCATGCTTCTCACACAGTGATGGGAATAAACTGAGATTTGACAATAAGAAAGTGTGTCCTCCCAATAATCAGACTGAATATAGACAAAGATGTATTTTAATGAGTGCTTCAATAACAGATGTACAGGAGTCAGATCACATCTAATAATAAAAAGCTAGATTTCTTTAATAAAAAATACCCTTGAACTAGTGCTAAGACGTCCTGTTCACGTCAGTAGGATGAAAGGTAAATATGAGTTCATGAAAAATACTGGAACACTGCAACACAGCATCGCTGGTGATGCCCCAAATCTCAATGTAATATGCAAATGGAGCCACCTGGACGGGGGGCGAAACAGGCGAGTTAGACGTCCAGATGCCACGAATGCAATATAGTCACAGCTCACAGATATGATCAATGACGCTCGCCTGCTCCCATGTAACAAACTCAACGAGTTCAGAAAACCACTGCTGCGAACGTCACATGGCATGTTTCAGGCAGCAGCTGCCTGTGAATGACCTGTATGAAGTCAGACATCGCACCCCTACAGCAAAGTGGCAGGGCCATGCTCTTGTAGCTGTTTCTAAATTCTAAACTACTGTATGTGCAAAGTGTCTCTATTTTTTCTTATTCTGTCAAATGCCTCTAAAAAAAAAAATAAATAAAGAGTGACTTTGTCCCACATTTCACAGCGCATCGCGCCATTACTGTAATCGAGTTTCTTATTAACTACTTTGTTTTCTCGACTGCGCTGTAATCTCTGCAAACCAGACTCCTATATCACTGCCAGCCTGTATTACCTCTGACACTCAGCGGTGCCCTGGTAAAACATGAAATATAGTCTCATAAAGGTCTTATCAAGCAGACAAGTGGACCTAAGAGTTCCAGAGGAGTGCGCTTAAAGGCTCAAAGTGAGTTTAAAGAATTTAATGATGTCTGGGCCTAAAATCATTCCGGCTACAGGCGCGGGCTGGCCCTTTTTCCAGTTGCCAGGTAACCTTTGTGGAGGATCTACACGGCGATGCAAAAACTCTGCAACCAAGTATTTTCTAAATTTTCCCCCGGATGAGATAATTCAGCGTGGTGCGAATCCAGATGAAGCTGATTGCGTGAAATCAAGTCTTGAATAAACTAATGAGCAGGTGCGAAACCTCAATATTGGCCTGGACAAAGAAACGGGGAAGCTTGTTTGCTTTACCTCGTCTATTTAAATCCGCGCGGTAATGATCAAAAGCCTCAGCTGCCGCCGCGCTCGGCACGCGAGGCGGCTTCCACTAACAGAATTCAGTCTGATTAAACAGTGGACACAATCTCGGCTCCTGCTGTCCTTTTAGTCGCGTGTTTTTTTTTGTTTTTTTTTCCAATAATCGCTAATGTTTGTTTATCCTTTGCCTCACCTCCTGCTTTTCAACTCGACGGGCAATATTCAATCGCTTCACCGTGAGGCAAATTAAAAAATAAACACAATTACTACTCACCAGGGTAATGTTCTATTCTGCTAATTTGCTTTAATCTTGTATCTGCTCCACGCAGCTACAGCAGAAAGTTGTGTTACGGATATTTTCTTTCTTCTCACAATAAATATCCCCGATGCCAAAATAACACAGTGGATGAAATAACAAAAGCAGCGTTTAAATCAATCCTGCACTGAATAATTATAATAAAAGAGATGCCATTCTTTGGATTCTCCTCACTGAAGAGAAAAAAAGTGTGTTTGGTAATCAGGTTGAGAATACTTCCAAAAACAGAAAAAAGGATCGTTAATTGAGAGCGTTATGAGTTTCTGACACTCCTGTGGCGGCCGCGGTCGCAGCGGTCTAATAAAGGAAAATTATAGAGCGAGTGGAGCAGAGGCAAAGTTTCCTCCAGTGAGTCCATTATTTTCTTTTCCAGAGCAAAAGGTCTGTTTGTAATAAATTGGGCTTTAAAGACACCATCATTAGAAAAAATTTGCCGGGGAGCAGAACGGAGCCTCTAAACGGGAAACAACATTTCTATCAGATGTAGCGCGTAACGTACAGTGAATGGAGTCCAACGGAGTGGAACGGCTACAGTACCTGCTCCAGTAGGACTGATGTGCTGCGCACACACACACACACACACACACACACACACACACACACACACACACACACACACACACACACACACACACACACACACACACACACACACACACACACACAATGAATCGGGAGCTGCAGGCCAGGCTTTGGCATCGTGTCCTCACAGCCTCATCAACTCCCCAATCAGTTGACTTGTCAACCCAACGCCAACTGCATCTGCTGTTTACAGGCCGTAGCTGCACACTCCATAGGTGCTACTGTACTTTCTGATAAGCGCAAATACCTTAGTCACTGCCACTCGCTATCCGCGGGGCAGGTTACCCCCCACAGGTGCAGGCTAAATTAGCGGGCTGGCGGAGCCCCTTGCACGCTCCATTGTTTGAGGAGCGCTGTGTAATCTGCTGCAGCGCAGACTCATTCTGTGCTCCATAATAAGGACTTTGGTCAAATTTTAGCACGGCGCAGCAGAATTAATGAAGAACTGGGTCACTTTGATGTTCCACGTTAACAATCTAGCATAACTGCAAAACAAGATTCTTCCCCCGAATACATTGTTGGACATTCAATGTTCTGTCTAAAAAATAAAGCAAGGTGCCTTTAATGTAGTCACAGCAATATGGAAAATATAATTGAGGATTCAGTATATTCAACAAATTATTCAGCTTAATAGGATTTCTTAGTATTGATTTAATAGATAATGATGATATTAAAAGTGTTAAAATAAATGCTGCTTTTTGTGTGAGCCCACAGCAGCTGCACACAGCAGGCGACCGCGTCCCTCAGCTCTTGTAGTAGAGCCATTCAACGTCTCTTCAGGCTTCGCTCGCAAAACTTGGTTCTCAGGTGTGAAGGTATAAAGCGGCGAACGGGAAGCAGGGACTTCTAAAGAAAAGAACAGGCTGAATGTGCGGCTGCACACTTTTGGCCTTGCTATTCAATAGGAAACCAGGAATAATAATAATAATATGGGCTTGAGGAAAAGGCGTCCAATAGAAGCGGCCGTGCTTCTGCTGGTGCTACAGGTGAAGGCAGAAAGTTCTGTCAGAAACACTGTATTATGAGGAAATATCGCAAATGTTGTCAAGGAGAAATTCCAGCTCATATATGAAGTGATTTAAAGTAGCCCAGTATTTATCAACTGCATCATGTGACTAGTGAGGCCATGACAAATTAGAGTAAATACCCAATCTGAGTCAGAGCTGGAGTGGCCAAGCTGAAGGTTGGGACCATTTGTATAAATGGGGCTGACGGCTCAGTATGACAAAATGAGACGTTCAAGACATTCAGTGAGTGAGAGAAGTACAAGGCGACGTGTGATCAGCCCACGGTGGCTCTGTGTCAGTGATCCGTCCTCACACATCACCACTCTGCGGTGGAGCCGGTCACGCGGTGAAGCCGTCGAGTAAATGTGCTTTAATTACACAGCTGCCACCAGGTCCACACTGCTGTCTTTAGCAGATATCGTTCAGTATTAAGGCAATTACACAATCCATGTGAAAAGTCCGACCCGAGAGTTTGAGAACAGCCAGAGGTCGTCTAAAAGCAAGCGGCACAGAAGAACGAGCGCTTCACCGAGAAAGTCGTGTCTCTGGCACCAGCCCAACTGAGTTACTGAAGAAATGTAAGAAAGTCTGTTCAGAAACTGACCCTATGGTTAGAAGCAGAAGCATGAAGCATGCCAGCGAACACACACAAGCACACACACCACAGAAACCTAACTGAGGCACTATATATTCATTCAGGCACTAATTTCCAATGTGTGGCTTGAACTGCGACCAATAATAATATAAAAAAACAGCAAAAGTCAGTATCAATTCATAATTAACAAAGAACAAGAACTGTGTGCAGGTTGATCTCCGTTCCCTAGACCTGGTTTGAGCGGATCCCTGTGTTACGACTGTGAAGTGCAGCCTGCATTAGCAGGGAAGCCACGAATGAGCCGTCGCCCTCCAGCTGGACCATTATAACCCAGGGATAATCCGAATTTTCTATCCCTGGGTGTATTTGGCTCGATAGGAAAGTCCTTCAAATTCTGTCAATGTCTACCTGTGGCTATAGATAATTCAAGAGTTGTCACAGCCCTAGTCATTGTCATTGAATCACACAGAATGTGTGTTCCTGACATCCTGAGGGGGAAGAACGTCTCAAAACTGATTGATTTGGCAGAAAGCTAGAACTTGGAGATTTCCTGCAGGAGTTGCTGCACACCAACATACCGGGGTGCATTTGATTAGTCATGTTGCCAAAAACATGACTCCAGATAAATGCTATTGTCGCTCCCTGTCTGTTAGGTCTGAAACCTGTTACCTCATTAGTTTAGGGCCTGTGGTCTCCTACAGCTCGACGGGAGGGATCATATCGAAATGTTACAGAACATCTTCGACTAACAACTGCACATCGTATAAGGCTGAAAACTACGTCTTGTGTTGCACAATTTCCTAACTATCAACCTTCTAAAACCCCATTTAGTTTGTAAACGGTGTGAATTAAAATGGCTGTGGCTCCTAAATGGTACAGTAAGAACTACATTATTAAGCTAGGTGTCATTGAGCAGGAAACCCCCTCTAGTTATAGTTATACTGAGGCAAAGCTACTGTAAAGACACTGCCCTATTGTTCTTGACCTTGCCTTCGTACAGTACAGTGCTGATTAATAGGATGACACGTGCTTTGTCATTTAGAAGCTGGGAGGGTTTGAGTTCAGCTACTTCCACCAGCATCTGAGATGAAGCTGCAGCTTCTGACTGACAAAGCAATGGTTTCTAACGCGTGCCGTGTGTGGATGAGTGCAGAAAGCTGTGATGAATACGCTGCATTAGCATGATGCGATGAAAGCAGAAACAAGGACGTGGATCTGTCCCGGTGTAACATTGATTTCTCCCAAAGCGCCAGTGAGTGACAGTTGACAACTTCATGCTACAAGGTGACTCTGGGTCTTCAGAGTTCCAGCGAGTATCACACTGTAACAACACTGATGACCGGATCGATCTCCATCCAATAATGAGTCTCCTTAAGGTCCCTTCATTTAACTGTTGTCTGCATTCATCTTCCACATGAACCCACGACAACAAATTTTCTTTACTGCCGTTTGATTAATGCTGAACTACTTAACTTTGTTTCACCCATTACTCTCTAAATCAGTTGCTATTGTGTCCTGTGATGCGCGGAGCCGCCTGAGCACCTTGAATCGATAACCTTGGGTGTGTTTTAGCTCAGGCCACAGAGGCTGTAATGATGCTTAACAGCCCATTAAGGTGATGGAGACCTCCAATATGGCGTGGGTGACATGTCAGGGTCAAACTGCGGCTCTGGACACCGGAGGGAGGTCATGTTCACAGAAGCAAAAAGCACTTCTTGGATATATTAGCGCTCTCAAGGTTGTCACTTCTTTGCCTCTTACATAAATACTCATTCTCTGATATTTGTAATTATGCTTAATTGCAGAGCAGAACAGCAAATCATTTATTTGCATACAACAAACAGCACAGTGAATAAAATGTATATATTTACCAATTAATGGAAGCCGTTCATGTTCCTCCAGCTGAAGTGCACAACAACTCCTGGCTAAGTCTCTTTTTATTTTCACTCCATTGTTTCGTGACCTCACTTGTTTTGCATTGTTTGCCTCCGTGATGAAATTGATTAACATTGGGTTATAATTGCAGCAAAGATTTTGAGGACAAACACTGGGCACCATTATCTTTCACACTGTGTGACAAAATGGAGCCATAATTACCATCAACCATTTTTTGGAAAACAACGCGTCTGAATCCAGTGGAAGAGCAGTCCATTAAGTTGCCCGCGCGCTTCCACTTGCATGTGTAATTAATGATTGCCCCTCGCTGATCAAAAGAGACTTAATGTTGCAGCAGATGGCAATAACAGAGGAGAACGGAGAGGTGGGAGAGCGTCTGTCCGCGGAGCTGCATTAAAGCCAGAGAAAGAGGCAGAGGAGCAAAGGAAAGGTTAAGTGCAGACAGCGTCCAAGTGAATATTCATGGATGTGAAATTATACGCTTTGTTACCTCAGACGGAGCGATCTCTGGGACTGAAAGGATGCGACTGTCAGACCGACATTACATTTCTCCTTATTCCATATGTTTGAGCAGAAATGCACACGAAGGCAGCTCAAAAGTCCCTTTATCGGTTTGTATTTTTCAGATGGGTTTGATTTAAAAATGGTCTACACTAATTTAGGTTCCATTCTATTGGACAGAACCTGCGGTGATTCCTCATCAAGATGCTCAGCTGATCCCTGACGACCCGCGCTTCTTGCAGCCCCGCCCTGGGAGACGCTCTCGCACACAGGCCACGAGTTTAACAGTCAAGTCACACAAAAAAAAATAGCACCTACTTATTTCCAGTCCACATAATGTGTGTGTCAAGTCTTTGAATGGTCTGAACCAGACAGCGGGCGCACATGTGGGTTCTGGATTGTCAGCTAGAAGAAGTGTGTGTGTGTGTGTGTGTGTGTGTGTGTGTGTGTGTGTGTGTGTGTGTGTGTGTGTGTGTGTGTGTGTGTGTGTGTGTGCGTGTGTGTGTGTGTGTGCGCGACAAGGATGCTCAGGCGTCAGGCTGTGGCCCTCTTTGCCTTTATACAGGGTGACACACTTCTTTCACCGCTCCAGGCGCTGACCGCATTTCACTACTTGGAAAAAAAAAAAACGCCATCTCCCTCGTTGCAGTTTCTGGAGCTTGCAGGTTGCAGCGCCTGTGATGACATCACCTGAAGACAACCACTAATCACGAAATACCAGCCGATGAATTCAGCTGTTCTGGCTGCACTGTTCTCACGCCATGCGCCGATTCCCCGCCTCATAGCGTGCACAGAAGTTATTTCCTCAGTCAGGTAGAGCAGCATCGTGTGTGTGTGTGTGAGTGTGTGTTGTGTTAGAGTGCGATGGCACGTAGAGGCCTGGAAGCATTGGCTGCTCCAGTAGGACCGCAGGCCGTGCCGGTGCTTGGCTGCGTTTAGCAGTCCTCTGTGCTCCCAGAGGGGACGCCTGCAGTCAAAGGCAACAGTGTGGGAACGCAAATACATTTATTCATCCATAGTTCCTGGTTAAGAAAAACTTGGCCGGGCCTTCAGGGAGCAGTGTCCTCCACAACTTTTCCATTAAACGCTACTGTGAGTCTGCTCTCTGCAATGGGACAGACTATGTGTTGGGCGAAGCTTTTTCAGCTCAGCACTATTAAAGTCTACAAAATGGCCACAGTGAGAGGAAGGCGTAATATCAGCCGGAGGTGGAATATAAACAACGCTGATGACTAGCAAAGCGCATTTTAAAGTCATGGCTGCAGGTTAGACCAGCAGTGTCTAAGAGGAACTGCACTCTCTGCTGTTATTACTCCCCCGGACCCGGTTCTGTCCATGCAGCGCCGTCCGGTACCAGAGGAGGCAGCAATGTCCGGATGTCTAGACAGAGGACAGATCCAGCCCTGAGCTCATGCAGCTTATTTGCCAGTGACTGGACATTATCTAGCAGAATGTGGCTGCTCCCTTCTCTTACAACACATATTTTCCCTCAAGGCCTTTTTACGTAACCTGGGGTCTTGTGACCGCCTTTGTTTGTATCAACTCCTCCAGTAATTGCATTTCCTGGGGCCGAGTTATAATTAAAAGGTCCTACTGTGTATTACAGTTTGAGTACTGCAATCCAGTGTTTACTAGTACACACAATAGAGGCTATGGCTTACTAAGATAAAAAAGCAAACATGTAAAAAGAAATGTTGTTTTCCAGAGGAAAATAGTAATTCATATAGTAGTTTGCAGAAGGACAGTAATTCCATCAGCCAAAATCCATGTGACACAGATTAAAATGAATTAGATGTATCAGATTGCTGTTTCTTAAAACATAACTATTAGACCATAGCAATTTTTAACAGCTTGAGATGAAGAGCACAGAAGCAAAGAAGGTCAGCGAGAAAGGAGCCACAACGGCCGTTAATGATGTGGTACAAACACGGACCAGACCGCAGAGGGGAAGCTACACGAGAGGGAGCAAGGATGAAATGTTAGGGGAGACGAGATGAGAAGAGTAAAATATGGCACGGGCGCTCGAGAGAGGGGGGGGGGGGGGGGGGGGGGGGGGGCACTAGCATGAACAGATTGCTGATGTGAGAGCTGGAGAAAATTCTGATCCTCATCCTAGAGTTGACAGGAATAAAATTTTACCTTTCACTGGTGTAATGTACTAACACGACAATAAGGAAATAGAAACAAAATGGAGCACCAGACATCATTTATACTGTACAGCAGAGGCGCTGAAAAATATCCACAGTATTGGTCAATTTATAAAACCCAAACTCTACTTTGAGACGAGCCGCTAACACAGCCCACTCATCATAGACAGTGAGTGAGTGAGAGAGAGAGATGGAGGAAAAAGTGGATCAGGCTGAAAAAGGCCTTGCGTTCACTTTGGGGAATGCAGTAAGTAGGACAGGCAAAACTTAAATTCCAAAAAATGAGACCCAGAAATAACCCAAAGGAGAACAAACCACTGGAGCCTGGGAGTTATTCAAGACGGTCAGTGAGGACAGAGCCGGTCCCTTCCCTTTGAAGAAGCCTGTCCTCTTGTTAATCTACCTCTGGATGAGCGTAAAACAGGGCGACGAAATCTTAACGGCGATCTATGCGAATGCAGCGATGAGGGGGAAAATGATACAGGGACGATCCTGATGCAAATGACTGTAGGTCTCCTAAAGCGGGATTCATCCTTACAGTACGTATGGAAGGTGGAGCTCCACCATAGACTGTACAGGAGGTATCGCAAGGCTGCTCCTCGATCTGTGTGCATGTGATCTGCACCGCACGCACGCACGCGCACGCGCACACGCACACACACACACACACGCGCACACACACACACACGCACACACACACACACGCACGCACGCGCGCGCACGCACGCACGCACGCACGCACGCACGCACACACACACACACACACACACACACACACACACACACACACACACACACACACACACACACACACACACACACACACACACACACACAGCTCCCCAGGAGGTGAGAAGCATTGGTATTCTCCAGCAGCAGGTGTGGGGGTGGGGTGGGGGGGCCTGACTGACAGCTGTACGATGAGCAGGGGGATGCGGCTATCGCTCCCTGACGAGCTATCGCTCGCCCGAAGACCCGTTTGCGTGGATCGCAGATGACGCAGGACGTGCTGCAATGAGGCGCATGCCCTCGATTTACGTGGCGTCTGGAGACAGTGTCGTGATTCCAAGACGAGTTTTCTGAGCGAGCAGCGTGTGAAGGTTTCCGTTAGTGGCTTCAGTTGGCTCCAAATGCAAATTCACAACTTCAATGGGTGCAGTTTGGCTTTTAAGCAGCTTCGCCAACAGTCCATGGTAAAATATGAAGAAATGAGCCCGTTTAGATGGAGCTGAGGCCAACCTCCAGCCTAAGTGTCTCAAATTTAAACACGCTCATTTTACTGCTATTGAAGCACATCACTGCCATTTCCTTGGCCCACATTCTAAAGCAGCTGCAGCTCTGGTCACAGGTTGATGCCTATGAAAGGCACCTGAGCCACCGACAGCCATGCCTCCGCCGCAGCCACTGACTCACTAACCGCTTTTTTTCCAGCGTGACTGACATTTAGCTGACATTATTACCCACCTTCAGAAAATAAGCACTAACATTAGCTGGTAAAGGCCAAGTTCAGATGGTAACAATCATAACAGCCCATCAGAGTGTGTCTGCTGGACATCCAGCCTGACAGGGAGGGATCAATACAGCCAAAACCAGGACCAGGAGTCAGACAAATTCGGTGGAAAGTGGCTGCTACTCTGTGTGTGTGTGTGTGTGTGTGTGTGTGTGTGTGTGTGTTGTTCTTCCTGTCAGCTCTCAGACTCGCTGCCTTCGCGTCCTGCTGCTAAAAGGGAACAAAAAGGTTTTACGATTACGCCTAAGATGAGATTCTTGCCGTATTATGTGAAATGAAACTGTGCTGCAAAGATCAGAAAGGCTTTACTTTAAAAGATTTGGAAACTTCCAGCAGCTGGTATTTCGTTCTTGATTAAATCAAGAAGTTTTCTGTAACTTTACAATAAATATGACACAATATGACAAATCAGTGTTTCGTTCATTTCGGCTTTAAAATATATACAGCTGCAGCACAGAATCTGTGCCTTTTGTCAGGTAAGTAAATGCTGAATTGACTAAACAAATCACAGATTTGACCTTTTATTGCTTTTACTTTGCAGACTCATGCTGTCATTCTGTTATCCCGTCTGCATTAATGCAGAGCGCAGGTGCTTCATCCCAGTGCAGCGCGCGGCTGCTGTTTAGCAATAAGGCCACACAGCACTGCTTCATACTTTGGACCTGATCCAACGTGCAAAAATTGGATTCCATTATAATCTGTGGAGCACTGATAATAATGCAAACTGCATTGTGGCTAATGAACTATAAGCTTCAAGTAAACACACCGAGAACAAAAATTAACATAAGTTATTGTCTCTATTAGTCTCGTAACAACGTTATTGTAGGTAGCGTCAACATATAAACATAAAATGCTGGAGCGGCTGTGACAAGGGAAATAATGAGCGGAACTTTAAGTATTTATCTGAAGGCATGATGGAGACAGAAGCAGGCGTGTGAGGATGCACCAGGTACAGCGCTGACAGCATTAAAACCACCCCCCGTGGCTCACAATCATTCGTGCTGTGCCGCTACCCTTTTTACACACGTTCAGCTACGAGTGAACGCACACACACGCACGGTGAGCACATCCTGGCACAGAGACTCACGCTGGCATGCTTGTTTTTCTGCCTGTCTGAGACACACACACACACACACACACACACACACACACACACACACACACACACACACACACACACACACACACAGTCGCTTTCTACTTTATTAGCTGATGAGTCATAGCCCTTGGTCTGGTAAACTGGGACAATCCTCACACTCGACACGCGCACACATTACACAACAGAGCACTGCAGGCCCACCTGCACGCACGCACACGCAGCAGATGTGTACACGCACACACACACGCGCAGGCCTGACTTGGCAGCACCCGGTGTCTCAGCCCGGGGACTCTGGAGCTGCCTGGTGTTGATAGGTTAGTGCTGATTTTCTTTCACACGTCCAACAAAGTGTGCTAAATATCAGTGCCACCTGCTTCTCCCACAAAATGGCCTAATTAAATTTATCCTGGGAACCTTACTTATCTACTGAAGCCACCACTGGATAGAGACAAGGTATTGATTGTGCAAATGGACTACAACTCAATATTGGGTGGGACACCTAATAAATTTCCCCAGTGGCACAAATCCAATCCAAATTTTAGCCCATGTATACTTTTCTCCAGAACTGATGCAACTCTGGCTTTTTATTGTGCTCGTCTGCATGAGACCAACATCAGGACGAGACAGCTCAGGCAACCTCTGCTAAACAAACACCACTCAAGATATTCGCTGGTGCACAGTGAGTGCGGAGCGTGAGCTCCTACTTTAGTGCTGCTCGGTAAAGTCTGCCCTCTCCACGTTTGGACCTTTCCAGGAGAACGTTCTCGTGCCGTCTGTGGAGGTTTCCCCAACTCTGCTCAACAGCTGAACGTGGATCCATAGGCAGCTGAG
Source organism: Betta splendens (assembly GCF_900634795.4). NCBI lineage: Eukaryota > Metazoa > Chordata > Actinopteri > Anabantiformes > Osphronemidae > Betta > Betta splendens. Next base: position 8,373,647 of record NC_040882.2, on the reverse strand, counting down.
GCTGATGTGAAACCTCACCTCACGCTGATGAAGACAGATGCATTTCATTTTAAGGAAGCCAAAATATACAGAAAAAACACTCACTCGTCGAGAATAATGCATCTGCATGAACACAGCCACTCAGGCAATCAGAGGAACTTGACATGAATAACAGCATTGGATTTCCATGATTATAGAGCTCATGGAAGCGTTCGTCCTGTATCAAGGAGAGTCAGAGTGGGAGACGATGGAAAAGGCTGAGTGAAGGACGAGCTAATGAGGCAGCAGGGGCCACGCAGGGAGAGCTTCCACTGTTTGTTGGGGCATCTGTCAGTAGTAACGTACAGTATAGTATGAGGCAATTGATGCATTGAAGAATTGCATCTAGTCACTAGTCAAGTTTGTGAACTGAACCTAAAAGCATGATGCCATGATATAAAGGGTGCAAATCCTCTTCAGCACAATTAACTGGAGAGAAATGAACAAATAAAGGAACTTTGGTATAATGTGCGTTGATGTATCCGCACTCATCAAAGCAGCGGCAGCAGCAACTAATGGACCGGGGACCCACTCACACACTACAGTACTTTGTCTTGTGCCATAATTAAAATCAATGTGAGATTAGTGTCACCGCATGGAGGGATGCACGATATCTCCTACCTGGCCTGTGGCTGGCAGGAAGACTCACTAGTCTGGTGTTTGTGTGCCAAAATAAAGAAATAGTGAAGCTTCCGTGTCACAGTTAGCCTGGGTCTCAGAGATTAACCCTGAGCGCCGCCAACGCCGCTGGCACGACGCGGCCGTTCCTCCGAGCGAGAACCGGGAACGGAGAGAAACCTTTTGTGCGGCGAAACGGTTTCTGGCCACTTTGGCTTCACTGTCTGGAACATGACGCTCGCCGCCTTCCCAAAAAGCAGCACGTCGAGCTGTGAAGTAACAAATTAGGATTTGAGACTGGCGGGCGCACCTTGTGATGCTCACCCAGAACCTGCTCATGTGGGTCCCCGTGGCTCGCGACTGCATGCAGTGACTGGGTCCAACTGTGTTCAGGGGAGAAAACAGGCGACAGCAGCCAGTCTAGTTTCAGTGTGGACTAAATTAGTCCTCCTCTCATCCAGTGACCGAGCAAAGCAGATAATAGACGGATGGCAGGATGATTATTATAGGATTACTTGTACAGCTATATACATTTATTATGTTTATTATTTGCTAGTATTTCACACATAATAGGAAGGGAACATTTTCTGCTTAGCACGCACGACGTCGAACACTGTTTAGATTAAATGCCAGTGGCTAAAACACTGCAGATAATCAGAGCAAGAAATGTCACGGTGGTAAATATCAATAAGTTGTAGCAATGACACGCTATGTGCACAGCAGCAGCAGCAGCAGCAGCAGCAGCAGCAGCAGCAGCGACGTGCACTTGTTCTATTCTGGTCTGCCGCGCGGCCGGGGCTTGCCTGACACCGCCATAATCCCTCCCACTGCCGAGGGGAAAATATTGTTTCTTTATCCAAGGTATAGGCACAAGGTGCTGCCCGACTCACAGCAGTTATGAGACAAATATCCGCAGCATTTCATCTGACACATTCTCATTCCCGGTAGCACGACCGCCCACAGACCCAGGCGAGGTCCGCGGCGGCGGACGCTGTGGGCCGACACAAAGCAGATGAACGCTGCACTGTATATATGTGGAGGGAGACAGATCTGAGCGGATCAGCGCCTCAGCACATACAAATCCCCCGAGGAGGCGGCGCGGGGCGGTAAAAGACCCGTAAACGACCTCATCCTACGTGTTTCGATGCTCCCATATTCTTATGCCATTTGCCAAAGTCGTCCCCCCCCCCCCACTGTCCCCCTGCCCCTCCAACGCTCTGGCCACACATCAGACGCTGCTCTTCCTCTCTCTCTCTCCCTCCCTCTCTCTCGCCCGCTTTGTCTTTCCCGCAGAAGCGCGCACACAATCACAAGCTGGCCCAAAAGACCAACGTGAGGCCAAAGGCAGCGCGGTGCCCAACCAAGGTCACGCTCCGGGAACCGGGGGGACGTTGTGATCTCTGTCCAAGCGCGACGCACCGCGGCCGGGAGGAAACCAGCGCGGCCACCTGTCTGGCGGGCGGCGCGGCGAGGGCAATTAGTTCAAGCGGGCGGCGCGCGTGCGCCGCCAGGGGACGGCGGTGAGGGGGAAGTTTGCAGGCTTTGCATTCAGGCGATGGCAGAGAGTCTTGCATAAACATGAACGCCAGCTCGTTTTCCTCTCCGGCTTTCAGCGATAGGAATCGAAGCGATTAATATGTCGTCGGCTCGCCCGCGGTTTCTTTAACCAGTGGCTGACAATGGAGCAAGGTGACACCGCCGTGCTGAGGTTGAAGCTAATGGCTGTGAAAATCCCGCCCGACTGTGGCACTAAAAGCCGCGTTTAAATGGAAAGCAGGAGGCCCCTGAGTGGCTGCTGGCGACACACACCTCAGCCTCCGAACGGGGCCGTTCCTGCAGGAGGAGGCTCGGCTCTGACGTCACATGCTGATAGGGCAACAGCTGGATACTGAACGCTTAACGAAGCCCAGTGACAGCTCGGACGGCCGGTACACGTCAACAAGCGCCAGAGGAGCGATATGTTCGTCGCGTCGGCTCCTAACGTTGAACTGTGAAGGAGAGGATGAGAACGTCCGCGCCCAGAGAACTAATTGCCTCCGCGCCTTAAATGATCGCTTCGGTTAGCGACGTCAACACACGAAAATGCTGTTTAATAATTTTCCTTTTACCACTGATCAAATCAGCGCCTCTGTCCACGGGTAGAATGCTGACTGCGGACAACAATGCTTTCACCGTCATTAAAAGCACCTTTAGTGAGATTATAGCGCTGCAGCATAGGTGAAATAAATCAATGTGCTGCAAGATGAGCCCGGGAGCACAGCAGACGAGGAGGCTGCTTTAAATGTTACCAGAACAAATTGCATTCTGATCCACTGACGCATAGCAGGTCCGGGCATTAAGCAAACGCGACTTCCTGTAAACTGCGCGTCAACGGCCATTTTCTGACAGACCGCCTGCGCGGACGCGAGGCGCTCCAGCTCTGGACGCCGCTCCTCTGCTGAGGAGAGCAAACGCTCCCCGTTAGTTTGCAGAGACAGGTACAAGGCGGGAGGCCGAGACCCGCCACGTGAACACGCGCCGGTGGATTTCACCCGGCTGCTGGGTTGAAATCAGCCGTGGGTTCAGCGCGCCGACCGGGTCCAGTGAAGAACCTGCACAGACTGTTCCCCTCATTAAGGTACTTATGTAAAACACTGATGGGAGCGCTGCTTGGCCAAGAATCCCTTCCAATCGCCGCCGCTAACCCCCCTCTCTAATGTGACATTCAGGATTTATGCCTCCACGCTGCAGGGCATATTAACCATTTGGGACAGTGTGCTGCCTTGTATCCACTTTCATCTGTAATAACCCAAGGTAAGACACCATCATATTTCATCCCCTCTGTGAATCTTAAATGATTTCGCTCACTTTTTCCCTCAGCCGCTTCAACCGTGCGCCACAACCTCCCCTCCACCTTGGTTCCTCGCTCATTCTCTCTTCTCTCACTTCATCTTTATCCCACTCTGTCTTCCCCTCCCTCCAGGGCCTCTGCTTATCTGGAGACTCGCCAGGAATGCAGATAGGATCACTCGCAGATGTACAATAACTTGAGGGGAATAAATATGCCCTAATTGAGAGAAATGATGTAATATTGATCCCAGGGCCTCTGAACCTTTGGCGTCGATGGAGCGTTCTGCTGAGCCCGTGACATTTAGAGTGATGGCTGGTGTGTGTGTGAGAGCGAGCCTGTGTGATATTGGCTACAGTTGTTACCGATGCGGCGCTGCGAGAGACTCTTCTTTGTGTGGCTGAGACGTGCCTTATGGTTTGATGAGAACTTGATGAGACTCTGACTGAAAAACCCAGGACTGAGCTAGATGATGTTTGCCTGCCTGCACCACTGCACAGAACCCGCTGTAGTGCAATCTGGATTCATCTGTGACAATGGGTGCCTTCATCATGAACATTCAAAAGACCACGGTGATCATTAAAAGGTGACTGGATCGGTGCAATGCAAGAAAACCAAGATCAGATCTGCTACTTGCTGCACAACAACACCAGTACATTCATGTGTCTAACCTGAATGTGGCTGCAGAGGTTTGTGATCGTCTGTTCATCTCATTAGATGACACAACTCCCTCCGATGAGTAACTCCAAGACCTGTTTCTGCTGTAGTTTACGCTTATTATTCGCCGGCCGATGAAGTGCAACCTCAGAGGAGAGCAGATTGTCACGCTGTAGCAGCGAAGCCGAGTGGAACAAAGCCTTTTCCACAATAAGCCTTTGTGAGAGGAAGTGATACTAATTTTGCAAACTATGTTATTAAATGAATAGCTTTTGTACAACGTGGGGCTGGTTTGAAATTAAAAAGGCCTTTTACCAGCACAATGCTGTCATAACATGAAAAGGCATTTTATTTTGGCCAACGTTCCTCTCATGGGTGAAAAAGACGAGGTGAAGACATGATACACATGCAATAACTGACAATAGGAAACAAACCCTGTCACACATTTGTTATACAAGTCTGTGAGTGACCTTTGACCTTTTCCTGTGTTCCCCTCCCACTTTCAACGATAGAGTCTCTCAAAACACAGTATGGAAAAAGTCACAATATAGAAAAGGCAGCGTGGGGGGAAATGAATCCATTGAGTTACTTGGAGTGAATCTGCAGATTTGTGATGCAAAGGAAGGCGTCCTTAAGTCAAATATTTGTGTGGCAATTTGTGAAACCTTGCTGTTGTGTTGAGACGCCGACTGTCAGAGGGACGAGGAGTGATATGCTGATGCGACCGTTGGAATATGCTCTTTCAAGATCTCGGCAGAACTCGTCGGCTATTCCCAGAATGCACGTCGTAATCAGCGCGCCGCTACAGCTGCAAATTCGATCTGAGCATAAATAAAATGTCAAGATAGACGGGAAAGTGTGGCCACGAGTGACATGTCAATGCGACATTGAAAGCAGCATCACAACAAATCACACTTGGCAGCAGCGGCGGCGGCAACAGCAGAATCAAGGCTAAAGAAGCAGGTTGCTGCCTGGAAGTTGGTTTGAATCCCCTGTTGGTGGTTGTTTCAACAAAGATGTGACAAAAGCAGCATTTTTCTCTTCTACCGAGAGCACAAACGTGTGCGTGCATTAAATAAATGAATCGCCCCGTCGTCAAAGCACTTAGTGTTTACAAGTCGTACGCATTAGCGGTCTAGCAGAAGCAGACGTGCACTGCAGTCGGCCTGCGCTGCTGGGCTGCACGCGATCATCCTGCATCTGCACCAGGCGGAGGGGAAGCGACGCACTGGACCGTCAGGACACATCACAGAGCCGTGATCCGTCCTGCAGAGCAAGCGGGGAGACGAGAGGAGCATCCACACGTGTTCAACTCCAGCGTTTGAAATTTAATCAGCTATAAGTGAGGAACCACATCCATTAGAAGACAAAAAAAATAAAATGGAGTGGAGTGGATGAAGAGCGCGCGCTGATTAACTGGGCCCGGTTTCCAGAGCCCACTGTTCCCTCCGTTCATGCCTCGAGTTTCCCAACAAGAGCTTGAAAAGCGTCTCTCCGCGTTCCTCCATTTCCCGCTCCTCCCCTCCTCTCGCTCTCACCTGCCTAATTAACAGTCAGCAGAAGCCATTTATCCTTTTATATTTCATGAAAGGCCGAGTGGGAAAATTCTGCCAGATCCGCGGCGCGAGCCTGAAAGGACACGGCGCGTTCGAGCGGCGCCCTGCGTGAACGACGTCCTGGTCCAACGCTCAACGCCGGCGCCTCGCGGGCCAAATGGGTTCATATATTATGTACTGTACACAGGTGCTGACTCTGCCTGCAGCCCAGTAAAAATCAAGACCACCTTGGCCGGGTGCAGTTTGCTAAGAGTCGTACAACATACAGTAAAGCCATGAAGTGTAAAGTAATCATGAAATACAATATATATACGGTATATTTCTTTGGAACATTATTGCCTGTTCTCACAGCTATCAGGTAATGGATTTGGAAAATCACCATCATCCACTATAAGACATTTAATCAGATGAAAAAAAAGCGACGACGAATTCACTTCAAAAGAAAGGCTCCGTCATGACCCGTTTTCCATTCCACCAACAGCTGAGCTTTTGCCCAATAAGACACAAAGGCGGGACGCGTCCCACGGGCCTCCGCGCATCCGACGCCGGCGAGGAAAAGCAAAGACGACGGCGGCGGCCGCGCGAGGCACCCATCTGAAGTGATGCTCACATCAGAAATTTGGAGATAGTTAAAGGGAGATTACGTAAGGTTTCTAAGAAGCACCCCTGTGATTCATTAGTGAGTCATTAGAGCTAAGCACACGAACATCCGCACGCAGCATCAGCGAGCGCTGCACTGGGAACCACTCACAGGACAAAGGCAGACAAGTATTCACAGCTGATCGTGACTCATCCTGCTTTCCTTGTAGCACGAAAAACTCAAGGTTCCTTCAGAAAATGCCACAGAAGGCGCAAACCTCGCCCTGAACACACACTGGTTGCCTCGAATCAAACCTTTACTGCGCTGGAACACCAACCAGACGTACGGCAGGCGAAAAAGGATTAATCAGTGCTCAAAAACAGGGTTTATGTCGAGCAAAGAAGAAGCTGGCACCAGTGGAGCGGCGCCGCTGTCCACATTCGGGGTAAACACATCAACTGCAATTCTACAGGGGGGGGGCGCTCAGGAAGCAGTGGGAGTTCTCACTAGAATGACATGAACAAGAGGCGCTTTCCACCACACTATGCACAGCGAGGAGAGAGACAACATCTGTTGCTCAAGACAAAAGCAGCAAAAGGGAAATTCGGCATCGCTTTAATTGAGCAGTGTGGAAAGTGTGAGGATGCGCAGACGGAGCAGAAGCGCGGCGTTTCCTTACCTATTGCCATTTCTAGGACGCTCATTTGGCTCTCGGAGGGGAAGAGGATTTTCGGCGGCTTGTCCGTCAGGGGAGCTGTGAGAAGACAAACAGAAAGAGGAAGAGGAGCGCATTAAATTCCACATCTTTCTCCCTTATGGACAGTGGGAGTACGATTTATTCACTGAAGACCAAAATAGAGGCAGCATTAAAGTGGCACAAATACATGGAAATATAATATTTAAAGACTGGACCGAGAAGAAAGAGATGAATTACTATGACTCAGAATCATCCATTCAAGGCTCCAAACATCAATGTGCATACTTTCAAGGCAGCAGCTGCTTCAATAACAGTTTTATTCATTCTTGGGCTGAATGAGTGGCTAAGAGATGATATGGCTCTGACATGGGCTGCAGCTTAAACCTGCATTGTACAGTACATGGTAGCTGTGCAGCGGTGGAGGTCCTGAATCCTGCACACAGCCCGGGGTGAAAAGCATTTGCTGCAAAGCTGCAGCGGGTTTGGGAGGTTAAGAGCTGCTGTGGGACGCGCAGCCGTCCCAGATGCGCTCGTGCCGAACTTTCGGTAGGAACTGCCAAAACGTCAGCTATGACTGAGCCACTGCTTAAAAGTGTATCACAGTTAAATTAGGAACAGCCTTCGTCCTAACTCCCTTCGAAACACCAGCTCCAATTAGACAGCTGCTGAGTAACAAAAGACGTGCACTTAGAGGCTCCTCATTATAATGATTCCCTAATTGGTTCTAGTCTTCAAAGTGGCATTAGAGAGGTTTTTCTATCTCTGCATGCTTGGAAATACTCCGAGGGGTGAGGCTCGATTCAGCGCAAACGACTCGTGGCTCGACTGGAGCACCGATCCTGGAGCTGAACCTGGGGGAAGATTGAGAGAGGCGAGGAGTGGTTTCCAAGTTTCCACTGAACCGCGTCCTCCATCTGATGGGGGGGGGTCCAGCTCCACCCCCAGAACAGAACCAGCCCTCCTGATCAGCTGGTCCAAACAAACTGCACATAGAGGCATCACCATAGCTTTGAATGCTTCTAACTGAGGTGCTGATTATTTATTACGAAGAAATAAAAAGTAAATCATGTCCAGAAAAATTAACATCACTCCTGTTACTGTGCTGAAGCTCCCAGGTTTAAACGTGTTGCAGTTTTCCACAGGACCCATATTTGACTGGTCTTCACAAAACTAAGGCAGATATTAGCATATGTGTCCTGTAGCCTGCGAGTGTCGCCTCACGCATAACAACATTCTGCTGTCACTGTGGGCAAACCAGTGCCAAAGGACTAAATACTGTACCACTACAGTAAGTCCAACATTATTATTATTATTATTATTATTATTATAGGTCTTGTTGGGTGAACCTAAACCAATCACTTGACAAATATGACTTCAAACATTCTGCGTATGAGGGAAGAGACAGTCAGATCTATTCAAGGAGTCTAAGACTTCTGATTATTATGTTTTTTAATAGAACAGATTTTTGTTGTTACCAATTTCTGATTAATTCAATGTGCAACTTTGCTCCATTAGTGTCCGCTGACTTGTGCTGATGATCACCCCCCCCTCCCCCATTGTTCTGATGTCCAATTAACTAACAGATGGAACCGTAACCTGACCTCATATACAGAATCATGCAATTTATTTGGAGAAGTGGGCTGAAAGAAGGAAAAAATATCTCATGAGCTCATTAACTACAAATTCAAATGCCACAAACCGCAGTGAATGATGTATTTGTCTGTGCCCGGCGTGTTTCAAAGCAGTGTAAAGAAATCTCATTACCTTAATTACATTCATTCTTGATGAAATATGCTCAGATTATTTGGCTTCATTATGACTCACACAAAAAGTTTGATAACGATTCGTCCGACAAGGTGCAATGTGTATCTATAGCAACATGAAAGGAGAACTCGGGATCTAATCATCAAACAAAGCTCACATATTGTCACACTTAAATAAAAAAAGTAGTCGAGCTAATTCAATCCATATACAGTTGGAACAAGATACGAATATTAACTGACAAACAACAGTTTTAAAGATGCCCTGAACTATATTCAATATAAAAATGATGACAACCCACCGTACATTAGTTTAGTGGTCTTTGCGAACAAACGGAGAAAAGTCTGAGGTTTTAAGGAGCTCCCTCTCTCCCAAGACCAAATACCAGTGGTGATAAAGCTGGCAGTAAAACACCAGGAAGGTGCGACTACCAGCCTCCACACGGGGACACGTAAAATTTAGCATCTCGCTCAAAGGTTAACCCTGTTATTAACAGTGCCTCTTTCAACTCATGCAATCTCTATTGCATCGTGCGAGAGTCCTGCACGCGTGCGGGAAATGCCACGCGCCGAGATCCGCGTTCAGTGGAAACTGAAACGTGCGTTAATGGTACAGTATTTTCCACAGGCACGATAACGATCAGGAGCTCCACAGTCAGCGTTCGCTTAGCGACCAGAGGCGGTTCCCACGCCTCGCATGCTTATTTACAGAGTCCTGCATGTTTACCATCTATGAGCCAAGGCCTTATTGTCCTCTATTGTTGGGTTTGTGACAGTTCGAGCACCTCCGCGTGTCTGAATCTACGGGTTCTCAAATAAATCGGCATCACACTCCTGTCAAGTCAGATGTGGATTATTTTCCATTCGCAGGTTGCTCAGTGCGAGCCGAAGGTGATATTCCCAGGCCTAGGAGTTAATCAGAGTTCTGGCGGATTTGGTAATAAGCTCAGAAAACAGGAGGCAGATTTCTTTGGCAGCGGCGAGATTTAAGCTCAAGGTGACAAAATGTCGGAGAGCGTTGCTTAATGCGAGTGGAAATGCTGCCCTTGATCCGAATCAAGGACGCGCTGCTGATGTGCCGCTCGTCCGTGGGATCCCGCCGTGCTGGAAGGCAGGCGGACACACACACACACACACACACACACACACACACACACACACACACACACACACACACACACACACACACACACACACAGAGTGAGTAGTGAGGAGTAATGAAATAGAAAAACAAAGCTTGTTCTCTGTCATCACATGTCTGTCTGTCGCTCGCCCCTCCGTCCGTCGAGCGAGGGAGGGATGGAGAGAGAGAGAGGGGGGGGGGGGGGGGGGGGGGGGGTTATGGTCCCGGTGTTCACACCTCATTAACGAGCACTTCAGCAGACGTAGATTAAGAGGAGTAGCGCGTCTGCGTGTGTTTGCGAGCGCCACATCATTAGAAAGGAAGGCTGCGGCGTGAGTTCCATAGGAGGAAATAAACCAAAGCGGCTTCAGAGCGACTTGAGAGGCAAACCTTGTTAGTCGTACGCACGCAGATAAATAAATAAAAAACACCCCGGCACTATGGGATGCTTTCACCGCCTCCTGCTACAGCGGAGGAAAGTTACATGAATATATAATGCAGTGTTTTCTTCCATGGAGCAGGATTCTGCCTTCCCGGCCGCTGTGATGGCACTAAAACACACAGCCTGTCGTCGTTCTGCATCCTCCCAGTCTAACTGTCCACGCAGCCGCATCGCAGTTCATCTGAACCTTTGCACAACGCGACCCACGCGGGCGATTTGTTGTCCCCACCCAACGACGGCAGATCTGTCGCATCAGTGGCGACGACCAGAAACGCTGGGCGTTACCTGGAGAAGATGGATGAACACCGTCGAGGCGGTGAAACACACACATTGCAAACAAGTTCCTACTTGGACCCAAACTCACGACACGGGATTTTCTGGAACGTGGAATCCAGCAATCTGTGATCTTTTATCTGCAGACTTCTTTTGTGTTATGCTGCAACAGGTGTCTCCAGAAGTAGCTCCACAAGGACATGAAAACTGCCGCGGAAACAACGTCCAACTTGATGCACAAATATTATATTACGCTTCTTTGCTGCTCGCAGCTGCCAGACTAATAAGGAAAAGCAAAATTTAGCATGAGAAAATAAACCTAAATGTTTTCCTTTTCATACAGTATCAGAACGAGATTTGACATTCCAGACACATCATTAAAGTGAATCTGTAAATGTAAACAGTCCAAAGGGAAAAGGAAACAAACCAGCAGCTGATCAAGAAACTAGAAAGGGATCAAGATTCAAAGTTTAGGTACAAACTCACGTCACTGAGCCTCTCAGTCATGTATAGTATTTGGTAGCTCATGCTGTTAATCAATGAGTCGATTGAACCACATCTTGCACTGTGTTGCTTTTGCAACCATATAGTGTTTTTGAGTCGGTCATAAAGTACTTACGAGGTTTTATTGTGCACTTTTCTTTTTCATGGCTAAATAAACAGGTCAATAGACTGGAAAATGCCATAGTAAATTCTTAATGTGACCTCGGCTGAAGGAAAAGTGCTTTCATTACCGCGCAACAAAACGAGGACAATTTTCCCCCAGCACACGGATTTCACGAACGCCACTGATTGAACTGAAGACGCGTGGAGCAGTCGCATGTACGCGGTGTTACTGAGAACAATGACGCTGCCATGGGGGAGCTGCCGTTTATAGATCGCACAAAATAACCGTCATTGGAGTTGGAGGACCCTCAGTGAAACATCTGCCTCAGGACAGTGAGGTGGAGCAGGGTCGACATGACGCCGGCCTCTCGTGAAACTGCTGGTGTTTAACCGGACCTGGATTAAGTTATAAATCACTATAAATTAAAGCTATAATTTAACCATCTCTGGTCCTGTTCTCCCTTCTCACTGCTAAACAGAGCAGCACTGTAGGTGGGGCATTTTTCATGTCTCGTGAATATTTCTATTGTTTTACATGCAGTACACAAACAGTAAAAAAAAAAAAAAGAAGATATTTAATGGCATAATTGTACTTTTGTTGGCCGTGTGATATATTGGTTTCACAGGGTTGCAAAATAATAAGAAAACTAGATGAAACAACAAAAGTGTGGCTTTGAATAATACTAGGATTGTTAAGACACAGGCAGCCAATTCTCCACCGGACGAATTATGAGGCCAGTTTATAGAAGCTCATGCTGTTCAGAACAACATGTAAAAAATTATAAATGATTAAAGTAGATCGTAAAAACAGACCCATTTGGTATATTGTTCTGTTGGCTGTTCACCTGTGCAGAGCCATTTAGGGCTTCAGTCATTACTAAATCATTTTAGGATTTTGTGAGTGCGTCTTGTAAGGATCTCATTGCCTTAGATCCAATTACTCACATAATAAACATCTGTTATCTGACATCTGGTACGAACCGCCACATCAGATGTCCTCCTTTTTTAAATACCTCATTGAGAGATGCTGCCACAGTGCAGTGGCTCTGGGTGGGGTGAAGTTATGGTTTCATCAGTGAACTGCTGGTCAGCTCATGTATTGTCACGTTGCTGCTCTCCACTGTGTGTGTGGGGGAGGAGCTGAGTTCTGCCTGAGCAGACAAGCAAGTAGCAGCATAACAAAAACTACAGCGCAACTGTATTTTCTCATCCAACTAATTCACTCATTTAGGTCTTCTAAAAGATAAGAGCTGCTTTAGAACTAGTATCATTAGGCATCAGTCATCAAATTAACTATGATGAGTCTCCATACTTTCATGGATTGTGATGGTTTATGATTTAATTCAAAATACTGTATTTATCTCTAAAGGGCAATTCAGAAGTCTTGCACCGTAGACATCGCAGTCTGTGTGGGAGCCACTCGAGCATGGGCTTTAGGATGAGAGGGGCCCCGGAGGATCTAGTTGGCAGATTTTGTTCTTGTGCAGAACATTTAGAGCATTGACAGGATGTCCTAAGATCTCTGAGCAGGTCTTTGTCACATTATTTAGGCGTGTCCGATCTTGCAGGCTAATGGAGGCTAATTATGCAGGCTAATTGCTTTTTCTTAGCTGATCAGTACAGTTGGTACAGATGACACTGTGCTCTTCTACTGCACCTTCCACGTCGTTATTATAGACATTACAGTGTAACATCCCCCGTCTGGCAACGCCATCTATAGAACCTCTGCTCAATGCTTTCACACTCCACAGTCCCCGAACGCACCGTTTTATGAGCCGCCGCAGCCACGGTTGCGCCGCGTGGATCAAACGGCGCCGCGCCCGTTCCGAACGCGGCCGAACCTGCCTGCGCTTTGTCGAGTCGCGGGTACTTGTTATGATGGATATTCGCGGGTTGCACAAGACGAATCTTTCATCTGAAAGAGGATGCTGCTTGTTAAAAATGAGCCAGATGCTCTGGGAGACTCCCCAAGCTGAAACGGCGATCTTTGAAAGCACACAGACAAAATAAATAAATAAATATTGGAAAAAAAGCATGAACCCTAAAGAAATGACACTGCACAAAGTCTCCAAGGGAACTTGTTGAAAAATACCAATATAGAAACCCTGCAGGAGAGAGGCATAATAAGGGTATATTTCCTTATTGAAAAGGGTGTTGTTTTAGAAGATCCATCAAAACAATTGAATATGAGAAAGCTCACAGGATGGGACAATACATTCAGGGGAAATCACATAAATCATATAACTGCAGGCATTAGGAGAGCTGGAGTGACTTCACTCTCCAGAGAATGGCTTTGAAAAGAAAGACAGTGCACAATGGCCAGACACAGTCATATGAAAGTGCTGCTCTAATGAGATGTCTTTTTAAATCTAATACACACTTTAAATATTAAACCACTGTAAATATTTGGCCTACTGAGCAAAAACTGTCCACACGCGGATGATGTGTGACTAATCAGCCATGGCTGAGAAGGAGTTGCTAGTTAATTAGGGAGGCCTGTACTCATTACTCACCTGTTTCCTCAGCAGGGGCCACTCGCCTCAGAAACGTGCTATTGACTGGATGATAAGGAGGGTGGGAGGAGAGAGAGGGAGGGAGAGAGGGAGGGAGGGAGGGAGGGTGATATGTTTCAAGCTGCCCGGCCTAAAATACCTTGGAGGGGGAAAGTTGATGATGAGTCAGAAGAAGACTGAGATCGTGGTGGAGGAGCAGCGGAGCTGCAGGAGAAGCTTGGAGTGGTGGGCTGAAAACAGTTTTACAGCAAATAGAGTTGGGAGAGAGAGAGAGAGAGAAGCAGAGCTGGGGAGAAACATGATGGTTGCTGCTCTACTTCTACGCCAGCAGTGATTTGTGTGTGTGTGGTGGGGTCATTGGGGTCGACATCCTGTCTAATCAACTAAGCTTGTATCTCAGCAATCATTTCAAATTAGTGTAAGTAAACACGTGGATATTTCAGGGTGCAGTCAATCCAGAGCTGGTCTCCGTTGCCCTGGCAGATGAAACTACAGATGATGCTGTTCTCTTCAGAGGGTCCGATATCCTGACAGCACAAGGCACGAATGCCAGCAGGCGTCTATGGGTGACGATAAGGCAACAGTACTGTACGTGCAGGGTTTCTCTCACGCTTTATGTCTAGAACCTTGTTTGTTGTACAGTAGGCGCCACCAAGGTGCACACGTCTTGTGACCATTCATGAGGGGCTGGTGCACAATCCCCCACAAGCCTGACCGTTCACAAAGCAAACCCAGAAAAGAAAGCAAGAAATAATGGAAGCGTACGCTGGCCAGGAATCGGATCTGAATATTCTACAGAGCCCAATACAGTTGGGGGCAGTTTCCATGAGGCGCAGTGGAGAAAAAAATGTGCTATTGATTCATAAAATGTCTTCCATATACTGCGTTCTCAGCAGGCGCTGCTCGCTGTTTGTCTTAGCTCTAAATTTAACCACTGGACAGGCAAGGCTGGTGTAGTTCACTGTAATTAAAAAGGGAATTAATCTTAAGTGCTGCTTGTCATAAATCCTCCCATTTTCCCCTCCGTCCACTTTCCAGTTGCTCTCGATAAATATATTGGGAGGAATCAATAGGGGCATTACTACGTATATATCGCCGTGGGAACCGGCTTGGCAGGGTGCCTGGGGCAGTGCTACACTTCCCACCTTGCTCACCTTCTATATGAACACTTGGCTGCTGCGGAGGCTTCGGTGGGAGTAGCGTACAGTACGTGGGGGCGCTCGAACAAAGACACGCCGGAGCTGGAAGCAGCCGAACGATGCTTGAGAAAAAGTTACGGGAACAAAACGGCGCGTGGAAATATGCTCCGGGTGC